>NC_085031.1:6109169-6121669 GCF_963692335.1 Osmerus eperlanus
TCAGTGATTTGGCTAGAATTGGCAGCTAGCTGCATACATCTTCAACTCCCAAAGCAAAAATATTTTACACCTAACGCTCCCCGTAAATTTCAGCGCTTGAAGTTGTTGATCAATATGCAAAGCAGCACGATGAATATGCACGAAGGGTCCGGTAATTGCACGTCAGGGTGGCGGCACGGTAATTTGAGTCTCGGGATCCTGCAATCAGCGTTCTATTCATTAGCGCGTGGAACCATCTCATCTGCGACCACTCGAGTCTGCCAATCACCCGCGCGGGCACATGACATTACAAAAGCAAAATGAAAAAGTTTCAATTACTAGCCAGGCAAGCTCGTGGCGAAACAACTCTAAACACTATATTTAGTGTTCTTTGTGCACAAAAAGGCTGCTACTGCTCCGAAGAAGAAGAGGGAGACTGCCTTAATGAAACGATATAATCTCATGCATTTACATCACCTTTAAACCGAGGACAGGCGTCGGTGGAGCGGACCGCACCTCAGTTGAACGTTCTTGCAACGTTCTGTTTGTCTGGCGTAGAGGAGGACAAACAATTGCCTCATATCACAGGAAATGTGGAGAGGACACAGGGAGTAAACGCTGGCACTCATCTGCTATTGTCTGAGAGGATTGGTGGTCTCTGTTTTTAGGGGCCTGCAAAAAGATGAGGCCAACAATTCTGCAATTACCGTTAGGGGGGTCTTTACTCAGACGAACATTTTTCTCGGTTGAACCTACTTGAGAAAACAATAGCTCTGAATGTGTCTCACATATGCAGGACTATAATGGATAGTGGAAAGGCTAGATACAGTATGACACTTCATACAAGACAGTTCAGTGTTAAGAGTCCAATGATTGTCTTCTCTGTCCAGTTTGGTCTCTCTCTCTCTCTCTCTCTCTCTCTCTCTCTCTCTCTCTCTCTCTCTCTCTCTCTCTCTCTCTCTCTCTCTCTCTCTCTCTCTCTCTCTCTCTCTCTCTCTCTCTCTCTCTCTCTCTCTCTCTCTCTCTCTCTCTCTCTCTTTCTCTCCCTCATCTCATTCTCCTTCTTTTGGTGTGTGTGAGGGTGGGTGGGTGGTGGTGGTAGGGGGGCAGGCTCCTTTGCCATGCCCTGTGTCAGGAAGGGAGTTCCTCGCGTTTGGGAGAGTGGGGTCTTCAGAGGAGTGTGTGTGTGAGTGTATGTGTGTGTGCGTGTGTGTGTGTGTGAGTCCTGGCGATGCCGGCAGGACGGTGGATCCTCCATTGTTCCACTCTGACACAGACACACACTTCCTCCCTCAGCTATAAATCTGCCCTAGCGAAGAAGTGTCCCTGGAGCGTCACCCTGGTAACCCCGACACACACACACACACAGGCATGGACACACACTCATCACTGTTACACATCCAATATTGTTACAAACACGTACACGCACACACATACTCCTATTGTCTTTGGAGGACAGGGTGCTGGAGGTTGAAGGTCTGGGCTCGTCTTCTGCGAGGCAGGCGGGCAGGGGCAGCGCGGAGAGAAAACATGAAAACACAGGAGAGGAAGAGAGAAGCTGCAGGAGGAAACTGACCTGCTGGATATTCCAGAAAGACTCCGTCAGCTGCCTCCTGGTGAGTCAGAGACTCTTAACAGTCCCTCGCCAGTCAGAGCTGAGTTTCCATAGTGAAGCACAGTAGCTGGTAGTTTCATCTTAATGAGGATTTAAATCAGTGGTTCTCTGTGGCCCCCAAGGGTGGCAGTGATTGGCATTCCTTCTGAACATGAATAACACTGTCTATTGACAATTGTAACCTCCCACCCACCCATCCCCCCCCCCCCCCCCCGCCTTAAAATGCCTGTCTCTCCCTAGGTGAGTCTTTCTGTCACAATTTACTGACCTGACTTGCAGCTGTCAAAATCCCAGAAAGAAACAAAAACATCTTTTGAAGCAAAAACCGTGCTTGAATAGAGCATGGAGAGCAGAGGGAAGGGAGTGGAGAGGAAAGTAGAGGAGAGATTTCCAGTGAGAAACAAAAGTAAGGGGAATTTATGTCATTCCAGTCCGGTGCTGAAACAACAACTTTGCCAGGAGGTGTGAACGCCACACTAACCGCCGTCGCGCTGCCTGGACCTGAATGGACGGCCCTGTGGAGTCCACTGTCCCCGTGACAACCCCAGGCCCCGCCCACATGCGCACCTTGACACGCACCTGTCAAGGCTGTCGGCTACGTGGGTGGGCGGAGAGAAGGATCCTTTTATTTGACAGCTGCTATTTGACTAATTCAAAACAACAGCTGTGAGGTAGGAAGGAGGGGCAGGGAGAAGGGGGGAGGTTTAGGTGGGTGGTGGGAGTGAGTGAGGAGATGGGGGGGGGGGCAGGGATGAAAATGAATACCGCATGTGCACCCGGTATGAAATAAAGGAGAGAAAATAAATTGGAGAAGGCAAGAAAAGAGCGTGATGCAATTTCGAGGCTGGAGACTGGCGAGAGAGAGAGACCTGATATTGGGTCCAACGAGAACTGAACTGGAGCCTTATACGTTTACTGTATGCATGTGTGTGTGTGTGTGCTCGCGCATACAGGACAAGGTGAGGTCCATGTCCGGGTCACGCTGCTCACATTAGCCTCGTCGGGGGAAGTGTGTGAGTGCGGCAGGACAGGTGAAAATGATTACGGCGTTGCAGTGAGGATGTGGTCCTCAGACATGTGGTCGGGTCTGGAGGAGGCTTGGAGGTGGGGTGGTCCTCACTTCCTGCAGCACGCCTGGCCTGTTAACACAACAGCCCACAGAGGGGAAGACAGCGCAAGGCCAGGACATTAGCATCCCTCACTCCTGAGGGAGAAAAGAGGGAAAGAAAGGCATAAAAAGAGGGAGGGAGGGAGGGAGGGAGGGAGGGGGACTTTCCTCTTGAGGTTTTCATTCCAGAACGTCCAAAATACTAACTAACGTCCTCTGGACATTGTCAAAACAACGTGGTAGGTTGCGAAAGCATAATGTAATTACAGCTCAGTATACAATCTATGTAAATAATTGTGTATGTCAGGATACAGCACAAAGTATGCTCACAAAGTTTTTGCACCATCGAAAAAATCAACTGTGCCTAATCTAACGGCTGTAAAAACAAATTACAAAAACAAAGTACATGACAAACATATAAATAATCCTTCAAATATGTGTCTTTGGTTTGAATCACACAACTGTCTGGTTCAACATTGTCCAGTGTTAACTCACAGGGTCCCCAGAGATTTATTGTAAGGTTCTGGACCAGAATTGGAACTAAAACGGAAACCATGCCTGTCTTTGGGACTTGGCTGTGAATGCCGGTTCTATGACTTCGGGTTTGGAACCGTAACGTTTCCAGAAAGTTCCCATCGAAGTCTGTCTTCTTTCAGTGTGGATCACTCCAGAACATTCAGACAGTGATGACACCTGGCCCAGTCTGACCCATGTTGTCTTGAGCACAACTTTCGTCACGTGTGCAAGACGGATGCTGACGGTGTAGAACACATGGCTGATGGAACGGTTCCTCTGGAAGGTTGGCCAGCATAGATCAGGACCTCAACACACGACAGAACAATCCTGGTGAACTGGCAACCTACTTTTGATCTCAGTGGTCTGCAGAGAAGACACCGGGGGTTTCACTGCGGTCTCTCTGTGCACATTTACAAAATGCTCTGCGCTGACCTTGTCATTCAGGTCTGATTGCGATGGCCGTGTTGCCCTGGTAACCTACACAGAGCCACGGCTGTAAGTAGCACCAGATGCTGACCCCAGCACTTCCTGTAAATGTAGATGGGTCCAAATGAAGATTAAGTCAAACGAGCAGCAGTTGAAGTGAGTGGAGAGGAGGCAAGGCTCGCTGGATAACTGGCTGACTGGCAAGTCTGTATGGACTGGATGGATGGCTGTCTGGCTGTCTGGCTGATTGTCTGGATGGCTGGCTGGCGGGATGATTGACTGGATACAGTTTTTTACTCTACAAAAGATGCAATCTCACCGCGCAAGTTTAGTTCTGACCAATTTCCTGGTCTTATAAATGTGTTCCTAAATACACAATACAGTGGGGTTCTGGAACAGGTGGCAGGATTCCAGGGTAGTTTGGAGATAGAGATAAGGAACACTGCCAATACTTTGATCTGAGTCTGATTTAATGCTGTAATGCCTCGCCTACATCTCCATGAGTTCCGGAAGCAATCACCGTATCGCCGCGCGCCCGGAACCACCCTCCCGACTGGCCGTGTGATATCACCGCGAGGAACACCGGAAAAAAAAAAGTTCGCCTGGCCGAGCTCACACGCAATCAATTATTTTTTGCAAAAGCTGCAGGGAGGAAATGTCAGCCATTAGCCTGGCGAGCTGGGATCACAGGGGGGGTAATATCAGGGTAATAGCGGCACCTCTGCGAACAAACACGCTTAGCTAATAGGCCACCTCAACCTGTGTGTGTGTCTAGGTGTGTGTGTGTGTGTGTGTATGGGGGTGGGGCGGTGACGGCCTACGCTAGGCAGTGTCACTTCGGGGTTGCTACCTCTACCATTAGTGTCTGTGTGTGTGCGTCTGTTTGTGTGTTCATTTCGTGTGCGTGTGTGTTGAATGGCCTGGAAGGTAACCGAGGTTAAAGCCTTTCCTTTCTAATTTTCTCACCTCTGACCCCGTGCCAAAGAGCCTGTTACAAACTATCCCCACATAAGTGGTGGCAGCATGACCATCACACACACACACATTCACTCACACAGAACACTCTGCGCTGTTGCTGTGAGGCCATAGACTGCAGTCAGGGAGTAAGAGGACATTGAGAGACGGTTCCTCGTCTCTCAATGTCCTCTTCTGTCTGCATGACCACTTATTCAGCCAGTCAGCCAGACAACCAGTCAGCAACTAAATCACACAGCCATCTTGCCAACCAAGCCAAACAACCGTCCAGCCAAGCCCAGCTCCCAGCCAGTCTCAGCCTTGAGCAGCCATGTTTTTTCAGGCTAAGCAAGTAAATGAGAAGACAGACAGCCTGCTCAACACTCTCCTACTCTGAGAAGAAGATAAAACCTCCTTCTCTGGGAGAGAGATGGCCCAGCATCCAGTCAATGCAGCCAGGAAAAAGCTGCAATGATCTGGTTCTAACACTGCTAGGCCTGCCACCAGGCTGGGGCTACAGCAGGACGCTGTGGCCACTCATAGAACGAAAATATCACCAGATTACAACTCTGTTTTTACTTGGAGCACAGTAGCAACAGCTCTCTCCCAACATAAATTGAGACCCTTCTGTTGGGCTCTGAGTCCTGTCAGGATGAATCATACAGACGTGAGACCATGCAATGATTCATAAATACATTGATTCATTTGTACAGTAGAGCTTCATCTTGCCCGTACTGGGAATCAAACTAAGGTCCTCTGACTTTCGAATGCTCTGAATGAATCTCTGTAAATACGTTGATGGCACAGGTGGGGGGGGGGGGGGGTATTCGTACGGAGGACTGAGTTACACTCAACTTGGTTATTACTCACTCCTCTAAACTCACTCCTACACACAGCAGGCCTAGCTGGTTGAGCTCAGCTCAACTGTGTGTCTCAGTCATGGCATCACTGGAACAGGTGTCATTGCGTCACTCGTCAGTAGAGCTTCTTTCCGATCTTGCCTGTACTGGGGTTCAAACGTAGGCCCTCTGGCTTACATTTAGCTTGAACTAGCCATGGCACCAGCAGGCCATCTCTTCGATGGGGCAGGTGGGCGGTATTTACACTGAGGAGTGAGTTTAACCAATTCCATTCGGTCGCACACATATTAGTCTCCACAGCATTATTCAAAACCATTCAATCCAATTAAATCCATTTGTTTGACCCTTTTTACAAGCGACGCCGCAGAGGGCGTCACGTACGCCCACAGAACCTGAACCAATCGAAAACCCTCAACTCTTTTAACCCATGAAAACTATTCCAGAGAACACGTCTGATCTGAAGCATGTGAGGGTGATGATAAAACAATCGCCACTCGTTTTGAAGGTACACTCGAGAAACCACTTACGTAATTGTAGGTTAGACTTTAGGTCTCATTATACAATGAGTAGTGTTTCCAACCTGACAACCTGATTGGTTCGGAACCATGGTATATTTCATGTGGTGCTGTAATAGGTGGACTCTCATGCAACATCATCACCCCGGGCGTCATATCATGGATGGAGACTGTGACTTTCGGAATGGGGCTTAAATATTTAGTACTCAGAGCTCTGAGTGAGAGAAAGCTAAAGGTAAAATGTATTTGATGTGTGTGATCGTGTTTATTCGTACATATAAAGTGTGCATGTGTGTGTGTATAGAAGCATGGGCACAGAAATGTGTATGTGCATGCATGTCCGTGTACCATAAAGGAGGGGGTATTCCAGATAAGCACAGGAACTTTCCACAGTTTCTTTTATACTTATTTATTTTTTGGTCTGTGTTGTTTTCTCAGTATTGCAATGCATCACTTGACATTACCCAAGCAGGTTTGAGCTGCAGAGCGTCAGCTGAAAGCAATTTGGTAGCGAGCGCAGCTGCCAGTGGGATAAGACTTTCCTTCTCTCGTTTACTTTGAAATGCTGCTTCTTTTTTCTAAATGTCCAAAATACACAGGGCAGCCAAATTGCTGACATGTGTGTGAGGACCAGCAAGAGGCTGCATTCTTTCATGGACCTCTATGCAAAAACCTTGCCGTGTTTATTTAAAGAACACCGAACACTTTAGCACTATTAAGAAACATGTCATATAGTAAACGAAAGGTTTCCTCCCAGGAAAAACTCCCCATGCGTTTATTTTCTTTTGCAAAAAGTTATTTTAGTTTTGACTCACAAACTGACTGTGTTCGCAAGCAGGGCCGGTGGTGTTGTAGTTAGGTTGTGTACTGGGAGAGGCTAACAGGCAAACCTGGAAGTGCTGTGATTATTTGTGTTCTGAGAGGTGGACGAGGTGACCTGGACTCTTTCGCTCTTCCCCTCTTTCTCTGTCTTTTTTCTCTCTCTCAGGCCTTGCACCACAAATACAACATGATCTGTCTGGGGAGACTATGACTAGAAGGTGTGGAGGCATGACTGCTACTCTGGCTCATGGCTGTGATACCTTTTCCTCAGAGAGAGACTGTACTGAAAAAGAGACCTTCCTCAGGGAAAGAAGACACAGAAAGAACCATGACATTGGCGTTTTAAGGACAAGCCATTCCGTTCTGGGATGAGGAAGACCACATTATCAGATGCATCCCCAAAGGGCAACAGCAGTCTAATGTGTTACAGGAGAGAATGACTTGGAGTCTGTCCACACATTCATTCCACTTCCTGGATGGGAGGAAGTGATATCACACCGGACAGAATGTTCCTGGGATGGCACCTGAAGGTGTGAGGAGGACATTCCTTCCACGAGGACAATGTTCTAGAAGGAACACTCTGTCACAGCTGCCAAACCAGCAGAGAATATAGCCTATTGTTGTGTTGATTCATCTTCCGTAATCGAGCGGGTTGGGCCTGAGCCTAGGTCTGCTGTTCCCGGCTCAGCTGAGGAACCGCTGGTCCACAACTCTGTAAACAGGAACGGTCTCCACCTCCTCTTCAACTTCCTCGCTCCCTCCTTCCTGAGGTCACTTGAATAAACACCTCCAAGTCAGTGTGATTACTGTGCGGCTGGGAGAGAGGGATGAGAGGAACTGAGAGGCAGGGAGAGAGGGATGAGAGGAACTGAGAGGCAGGGAGAGAGGGATGAGAGGAACTGAGAGGCAGGGAGAGAGGGATGAGAGGAACTGAGAGGCAGGGAGAGAGGGATGAGAGGAACTGAGAGGCAGGGAGAGAGGGATGAGAGGAGAGAAACGGAGAGGCTTGGAGGAGTGAGCGGGATAAGTGGAATTCAGGGTGAAAAATTGCGAGGAAAGACAGATCTTTTGCATGTGCATGAACAGCAAATGGAACCGAATTAAAGAGTGCATCCCATGCACGATGAGCATGGGTCAAAGAAGGTGCAGCCGATAGGACATAGTGTGTGTGTGTGTGTGTGTTTGGGGGGGGTTCTTTTTTTGTAAAGGTCAAAAGGAGTTTGATGTAAGACGTCATCGGAGGAAGAAGAGAGACCCTCCTCTGAGTCACTGTAAAGGATACAGTACCACAGGAAGAGGGAAACGAGAGCAGGGAGGGTAGGAGGGAGGGAGGGAAAATCTGAGGTGGAGAGCAGAGGAAGGCAGTGAGGGAGGGCGTCCAGGGTCGGGGTGGGCGTCCTGCGGCCCTGTGTGACTGATAGCCCACCAAGGCCCCAGCCTGGCCAGAGACGGAGAGCGGCTAACCCACCTTGACATGCATAGGAAACCCTAGCCCCACCCCCCCACTCCCCAAGCCCCCCAGCCCTCCCCTAGTGCCCCCTCCAGAGGCAGAGGAACCACCAGGGCAGTGGGCCTGCACTGCTCACTACGCGTCCGTCCTCGCTAACAGTGTTTAGATGAGCGAACGCTGCAGGAATGCCGGCGTACCTCATAGTAACCACACGCACCACAGCATTAGGAGCCCAGCCCCGAGGACTCTGGCAAGGAGACATGTCGCTACCAGGAGACCCCCAAACGCACTGCCAAGTCAAAGCTCTTCACCGCGTCAGGGTGGAGAGGGGTTCAGAGACTGTAGGACTGCGTGTGTGCGCACGCAGTGAGTTTGCGTGCGCGTGAGTGTGTTTGCACTCACGGAGGTGTCCACACACAACTCCGCTCGCAGCACGTGTGTGTGTGTAGAGAAAGCGAGAGGTGTGCATGTGATGAGTCACCCTGCTAGTCTGTGCTTGGCTGAGACCAGCGAAGGTCTCCTGGATTAGTCTGTCTCCTCTGAGCTGCTGCCATGAATCACCCCGGGAGGTTCAACAAACAATACCGCAGATGTACTGGAGCTCCTTCTGAGAGGGGGGCGGGGGGGGGGGGGGGGTAGGGGGGCTGGAGATAAGAGAGAGAGAGAAGGGGAGAGTGACAGAGATAAAGGGAAAAAGAGACAAAGAGAGACAGGGAAGAGAGAGGAGACAGAAAGACAAACAGACATGCAGCCAGACAGAGCTGAAAGAGTGTGAGAGAAGGGGAGAGGGGAGAGAGACAGAGAGGGAGAGGTAGAGGGAGAGAGAGAGAGAGAGAGAGAGAGAGAGAGAGAGAGAGAGAGAGAGAGAGAGAGAGAGAGAGAGAGAGAGAGAGAGGGGGGGTTAGGGGGGGGCGGCTGGCACGCAGGCCATGATGTGGTGTGGTTGTAAATACAGAGTGCTGAGGGCTGTAGCTATCAGAGGAGGAGTAATGAAGGTCTGGACCCGGGCCAACACAAACACAGGCCTGCCCTGGAGGATCTGAACCACTGGGCTCCCCCTACACACACACACACACACACTCTCACACAAGGTTTTCAGCAGCCTGTTCTGTCACTCAGCAGCGTTGCTTCAGAGAACTGTCAAACAGCAACCACAGCTCCATCATATCCTGTCATGGAGGTGCTGTTCTCTTACTGTATCCACTGTCTGGAACACCTGACCTCACATCACACAGACTCACACACACACACACACACACACACTCTCTCTCTCACACACACACACACACAGGCTCTCTCTTACACACACACACACACACACAGACTCTCTCACACACACACACCTCACATATGTGAATGTGATTGTGGGTTTGTAAAAAGACAGCACTGTGATGCTACTGTGTTTTATCTTTAATAAATTCAGCATGAATTGACTGAGACCAGAACTGATACTGAGCTGGGAGCCAAGAGACAGCGTCTCCCTGGAGACGAACCTGAGTCCTGAACCTGAGGTTCTTTTCAACACTCTCTTCACCTGCCGGTTTGCACAGCTTTAAAAACTGATTACATTGAGCCCTCATGAAAAGCCAGGCTTTAGCATCTCAACAAAACCAAAGGGCTCTCCACGGGAGAAAATCCCCTGTAAACAAATAAAACAAACACCAGGTTTGTCCACACACATGTTGGAGCTTAAGCCTGACAGATTTAGAATGAAATCATTTCATGTTGAAGCAGAGAAGCTGAATGAACTGCATATGTAAGATGATACAGTAAGAGACTGTGAGAGAAGTGTATGTGTCTGGTGAAGAGTCTTCCTCTGCTGTGGAGCGAGCAGACTCCTGCAGAGGCTTGTTTTCGACTCCTGACTCCACACTGTAACGCTGAAGCTCTGTGTGTTGATTTAGCCACACATGTCACAGGTCTTTTAGAGAACAGCGGTGCAGAAACGCTGCTGGCAAGCATGGTTGGAGGAATGCAAACAGAGATTCTCTGGGCGCCCATCGCCTCAGGAAAGCCCTGTCACCCCCTCAGAGCCCCCACCTGAAGGCATGGTTCTCAAAGATGCTACAAACTTGAATAGAATAACGACAGTATGTAATATGCAATGTGTATGATGTCATATTGTAATGGCATGTAACATGCTTATGGTGCAACATGTAATATGTAATTAATTAAGTTATGTGATAAATAAATTAAATCAGAAACAACTCTGAAAAAATCCTAATGCGTAATTCAGTAATTGTCTCTGTTTAAATGGTTTGATATGACGTTAGTTTAAGTCAGACCAAGGGCTGACCTCTGACCTCTGACCTCTGACCTCTGTGGGCTGGAGCTCCTCTCCTGAACCAGTCTGAACACGAGGTTGACACCTTGTAATAGTCTGATGAAGGGTAGCCAGGAGGGTAGCCAGAGACAGGAAACATGAAAACTGGATCTCTGTATTTGATCCTCAGGAGAAGGCTGCCTGTGGGGTAATTGTGGTGGGGTAGTTGTGGTGTTGGTTGGGGGTGGGGGTGGTGGGGGCTTTGTTAAATAGCTCACTCCTGTCAGGCACATGACAGTAATCCCATTAAAACTCAACAATTCTTCCTTCTCTAATCATTCTCATTCTACAGGATCATGTTCTACATTACAAGGATATATGCCAGGGCTTTGGGGGGTGGGGTGGGGGGGTGCTAGGCTGGAGGAGGAGGAATATGAGGAGTGGAGCCTCGACTCTATGGACCACTAGAATAACAATCTCCATGAGTGTGTGTGTGTGTGTGTGTGTGTGTGTGTGTGTGTGTGTGTGTGTGTGTGTGTGTGTGAGTGTGTGTGTGTCTGGACTGACCTGGTCCAGGGGGGCCGTGTTCCAGCTCCAACCTGCATGGGAGTTCAAAGCCCCCCTGTAGAACGTGAGACAGAACATGAAAGCGGCACTCAGGAGCATGTACACATCAGAGTGCTCAGCGCTGCAATGGGACATCTAACGTAAACAAATCAAACGCACCCTCATAGCAGGGCTCCTAATGGCATTGGCCGACAACGCTGAGAGGAGACAGAAAACCATCAAACTCCCATCTAAAACCACAACGGTAGATTCAGCCAATACCCATAGAACAACACAGACTTCAGGCCTCTCATCTCAAAGTCTCCACTATACAATCTCAAATGAATGTATTAGCATTGATTTATTACCGTACGATCATCCGCGGCATTGAAATATACATTTTCGTACTGACCTTGAATAACACACAACGAAAAGAAACCTGCAGAGGCAAAAGGAGAAGGAGGAATCCTCCACTTCTGCTTCCACACGTAGTTGGACTCCATCCCTCTCTCAAACACAGATGACCCGATGACACACCCGATAAAGCGCAGTGGAGGCCGCCTCTAGTCCTTACACCAGCCGCCGCTTCCAATATTTATTTGGTTCTGTCAGCACTCGTGTAGGAACAATGGCCGTATTGACAGTTGGAAATGGTGAATGAGTAGACTTGTTTGAGTGTTTTAGCGCGCCCAAGCTCTCTGCAGCACCTCTCCTTTTGTCAGAGTGCCGTGTTGTATTTCATGTCTCTGCCAGAGCCGGTTTCCTGCGGAGGGGCAGAGTCAAACTGACGATGACCCCCCCCTTCCTGAGAGGGCTCCGAGCTGGGCCTGCCACGAGCCCCGCGGCCCAGCCATCGCCCCCCACCCCCCACCTCCCAGCACACACACACTCACCACTGACATCTTTGCCTTAAGTCAATGACCTCTCATACCCTATGTATACCCCCCCCTACAAACACACATCTCACAGCCCTTCCCTTCCTCACCTATGCCTCCCTTTTGGCCATTCCTACCACCTCCACCCCTCACCCTCTCTTTTCCCTAGTGAGGGTTACAAATTGGTTAAAGACCTAGGTTCTTTTGCAGGTTAGAGACTGGCTGGCCAGGGTCCCAGTGGTCAGTTTGTGTGTGTAGTTTGGCACAGCTTTTGTGTTCCATGGTGACTTCATCTCCAAGGTCACCCTGGGGAAGTCAGCAGGAACAGGAGGAGGAAACTTCCCTCCTGGATGCAGGTAGAGAACTCTGACCCTTGACCCCTCATGCACACACACAAAGACACCTATCATATTGACTAAGAAAACCAGGAATCCTAAAGTTAAATTCCAGATCTTTTCAGACCTGTTTTTATGACCTTTTCAAAAGACCCCCACACCAAACTGTAACCGGCAGCAACACACCTATAACTTACATTTGCTGTACATTGATTTTGAGATTGAAAAAAAAACAG
>NC_085031.1:6124169-6269169 GCF_963692335.1 Osmerus eperlanus
CTGACTCTGGACCACAGACTCACTGGCTGTCTGCCTCACTATGGGTTGAAAAAGTGTGTACCGTTTACCAGCTTTCCCTATTTGTTTACATACTATCTGACAGTTTGACAGAAATTTCAAGGTATTGAAAAGAATTAACATTCAATCTGTTGCTCTTTGTCCTTGCCGGGGGGCCAAGGTGTGCAACCCAAAAAGTGTGTGAAAGTATCTATTCACCTGACGCTAGATTGACTGTATGTATCACTGTCATTCACTTCTCTAAAGTGTTTTTATCAGTCCAGGTACACTGCAGTTTGCCACATATCTGTTAGAGACTGACCTGATTTGGGGGCATCTTTGGGCAGGTGCAGGAACCTCTTGGCCCGAGACCCTTTCCCCCTAGGCTTGGCAGAAGAAGCAGGAGGAGGTGGAGGGGTAGGAGGAGTCTGTACAGGAACATACTCCTCCACAGGTGTCACCACCACCAGGTAGGCCCTCAACTCGGCAGGAGTCTCCCTGTCCAAAGAGCTCAGAACGCTCAGACTACTGAGGCTCGATGCCCTCGGGGACGAGCCTGAGCTCGCACTAGCCCCATCACCAGCCACCTTCCAGGACTGCTCCCTCAGGTGAGTCTGTACGGCCCTCTTCTTCCCCAGCACACGCGGGGCAACAGCATCACCGTCAAAACGCCTCTTCTCGTTTTTGCTCTCTTTGGAAAGAGCGGGGGGAAATCCAGGAAGTTCACTCTCACTACTTCCTGCCTTGGCCGGGAGAGGCTCCCAATGGCCAGAATGGTCCATCCCTACCAGGTTCAGGGGCTGTAGGCTCTGGGGGGCTATTCTGGGAAGCAGGCCCACCTTCTCTGGAGCAGCTCCAACAGGGTTCAGGGGAATCCCCCTCCTGTAGTTGGTAGCCAGGGCCTCCTTCTCAGCTCTCGGCATCTGCTGATTCCTGGACTGACTGAGAGAACCGCTGATCTGCATACACCCCTTCAAAAAGATAGGAACACATGGTCAGAATGAATAATGGAAATAAATGATGCACAATATGATGTGTACAGCAAGGAAGGGCTGTTTCCAGCCATAGCAAGCTACCTTAAAAAGCTAATTAGAGTAAATAATAGGCCTACTTAACTCACAATACTTACAGAACAGGTACAGTTTTTCTTGTGACGTTGGTTGTTATTCTGTCTCCTCCGGAAATCCTTGAGGTAATCTTTCATAGGGATCCCCTTCTGGAGTTCCGCAAGGTCTTCAAGCCATCGATAAGCCATTGTTTGAAGTGAGTTTACTCCTTTTTTGGTACTTATATGGTCCACATGTGATGACATCACTGTCCTATTACATTATGATGTCACAAAGGTGTCTTGAGAACCAGATGTGAACACCATTGATATCTGTGGTGAACACCTCCACCTCTACAAAGAATAAGTTATTTGACCTCTACCACAGATATATATAAAGGACCTCTACCACAAGTAATGACATCACTGTCCTATTACATTATGATGTCACAAAGGTGTATGAGAGTCAGTCACGTTAGAATCCATAGCAATATAAAATGGCACAGGAAGAAACTATCAGAAAGTGTAAAGATAATGCATTTACAGGCAGTGCTGGAAACTGTAGGACTCATGTAGGCCACAGACTTTTGGGCCTGATACAGTACAACAAATCAATCTTCCTAATCTCTCTGCGCTGGAAAAAAACTTGCATTTCCCCATTACATCTGTTAGTTCATAAGCTGTAAGTAACCTTTGTGTAACTTCGTCAAACTGACATCAGTCAGTGTTTTGGTTGAGTGCACATTCTTTTTTTACCTTTTCAAAAGGCGTCAAATTTAGAGGATTACACAGAACAATAACACAAGTTCTATGTGGATACACAATACAAATAAATCAAGCAAACATTTAGTCAGAAAGTCTTTGGAAAAATAAGCTACTCACCATTTTATTTTATTATATTACTAAAGTATAACATGTGAAATGACAGTTAAAACATTATACTTTTAAACCCTGCAATCACCAAACATCACACAGGCTTTCCGACCAAAGAAAACAAATGTGCACAGAATGATAAATTAAATCTGTTTTATTTCACAACAACAATAACACAACATGAAGTTGCCTTTGTTCATTTGTTACATTTACATAGGAATAGGAGAGCTATGTGGCCATATGCGGGTGAGTCCAGGTTCACTTCCTGTCTAGAGGTCAGGACCCCCTGGAGTAGGGCGTCGAGCCTCCCTCACCAGTCCCAGAAGAAGAGCTTGCTGCCGTGCTTGGAGGGCTTCAGCTGGCCCTCGATAACGGGGTTGGGCTCCGGACGGGGCTTCGAATGGTACGGGTTCTCCGGGAGGGGTCGCAAGGTCGCCACCTTTGTCACCTGGGAAAGGGGAGGTGGGACACGGACGTGAATTAGCTTAGTGACCTGGGAGAGGGGAAGAACAAGCAGGAGGCTCCGAAGAGGACTAACATGGATGCAGGGAGCGAGCTCTCAGGCTTTCATGCTCCGCGTCATCGCAGGGGAAATGTTTTGCTGACAGCAGAGCAAGCAAACATGTCTGTGTCAACAAGCTTTGAGGGGCGTTGCTCAGTCAGCCTCTACACCTCAGCAGGGGTAGGGACAGAGCTGCAGTGTGTACAGCCAACCACAGGCAGGCCAGACACTCAAGGCCTCCCTACAATAATGAATGTGCCTTTCTAAATGCCACTTAACAGACTTGGTTGACCACAAACAAACCTCAAGCTTCAATGCCGTTTAGAAACTATATTTCAAGCTCTAACACCTCAACCTCATTCCCCACAACCCCTTCCCCCTCACCTTAGACAGGTCGCCCAGGTTAGGTCTCTCCCAGCCCAGCTTGTCCAGGGCACAGCTGTCAAAGGCCTGCTGCTTCTGGCGACATTGACGCAGCTCGGCCAGGTTGGAATAGTCAAGGCAGGTCCAGTACTCTGTGAAGGACTCGGCACAGCTGCCCTTGATCTGCCTGGAACACATGGGGGGGGGGAGGAGGCCGCCATTTTATTTTAATATTTATTATATTAGAACTGCACCTGGACTTAAAAATTTACCGTGACTTAATCGAACATGGAGAAATTCATTCGACCAGAGGTATGGTAATAGGTTATTTGAGCTACTTTTTAGGGACCCACAAGCCTCAAACAACCAGTGTAATGACCGGTTTAGTCAACTGCTCTATTATAATAATTGAATTCATCACCATGCTCTGCAGCCCTGTGTTTACATCTGACCTCAACTGTTTATTTGTGCCTGTTATGGAAGCTGTCAAGTAATTATTGGTGAGACTGGGCCTGGGCCACATCCAATCAGTATCGTGCTCTCGTGTGTTCTGATCTGGTCTTTCCTGGTCTGGTATGGCTTGGTCTAGTCTGCTCTGGTCAAGCCTGGTATTTTTCTCCCTGGTCTGATCTGGCATTGGCTGGTCTGGTCTGGTGCCCTGACAGACCCCAGTGCTCTCAGAGGCACCAAGGTGCTGTTACGGTCCACATGTCTTCAGTAAACACAGACACCACGCCTCACAGTGACACAAACCAGAACCCTTCCTTTACACCGTGTCTGACAGACAGGCAGGTTGAGAGACAGACAGGCAGGTTGAGAGACAGACAGGCAGGTTGAGAGAAAGACATGACGACAGGCTGACAAAGACAGGCAGGCTGAGACAGAAAGTTCAGAGAGACATTCAGACAGACAAGTGCAAGCCTATTCCTTGTTAGCTAGTCTCCCCCCCCCCCCCCCCCCCCCCCGCCTCTGGCACCTACTGAGAGGAAACACAGGATCACTGTGTGAACCTATTCTAGTGAACCAAAATATCACCCGAGTGATTGGTGGTCTTGTTATTTGAAGAAAACAAGCATGGTTAGACACATTATCATAAAGACCTAACAGCTCAGATCATTACAACAAACAACAACAAAAGTTTTTCAGAATGCAAGCAAGGCTTGTCTAAGAAATTAAAATAATATTAATAAGTTTTGCCCCGGTCCTTGTCCCAGAAACTTCACCACGTCTGCTGTATCATTGTATATACCATAAAACAACAGTTTTTGCTTACACAGTTTTAAGCAGCTTACCTGAAGAAGTTGAGTGCACACTCGTTGACTTTCCTCCCCTCCTCCAGACATTTCCGGGGGTCCTTCTCTTCCCAGCGACACAGCATGAACTCCTTGTTGGGCTTGTCGCACTGGGAGCCATAGTGGTGGGCGGCTGCCTTTAGAACTGCAGACGATACATTGATCTGCAAAAGCACAACACCACATACATTACATAGCCTAGTGCAATACTAACAACGAAAATAATTAAACAGCTAGTAGTCAGATAAGTAGCCTATGTCCTAAGAGATATGCAATTATGCATTTGAATCACTGTCTGTATAATATTGGTATAATTGTTATTTTCTCCATCTCCCTGTCCTTAAATGTCCCCAAGCACACAGTACAACAACAAAGCCAGCTTACATTATGTAGCTATTGCAGTTCTGGTAGCAAAAGAGCTGATAGCATGTTAGTGATCTTCTGCACAGTCAACTAGTCAAGTAATTATGTTTGCAATAACCAATTCAACAAAAACATTTGCAAACTGTTATGCAGTAACATGGCACTCGTGTCATATATATTATCAGTCCACAACAACAAGCAACTAACTGGTTCTATGATAAGCTTTGACTAACCACCGAAATTACTGTAGTATACAACGTTACGTAAGGTGGGACGTTGTTCTGGTTAGTGTATTATGTTAGCATAATGTCAATGCATAATACACTGTCTGCAATTACTTAGCTCATTGGCTAGTAAGTTTACATGCTAATTTTCTGCTCTACAAAGAGACAGCTTACAGTAGACATGCTAGCAAGTTAGCATGTATTTTCAGACAAGTTCTCTTTTGTTGCTGGCTTTCTACTTGCCTCCTCCACATTTAGCTCCTGCAAGGAGGGGATCTCCACCGAACTTGGCATAGTTCGGTCTCTGTAGAATGAATCAAAGTCAAAGAATCGTACTCTACGCTCCAAAAACACATTCAAGGTCCTCTTCTAGATCCAGGACGAGGCCGCACAAGGAAGGTCAGTTTACTGCGCCTGCTCACGCTTGTGAGGCGCACAATAATGACGCACTCTAAAGCGCGGAGAGAAACTCGATGTGCCAGTCATATGGACTCTAAATAGCCTACTTGTTTTGAATAATGTGCAATGTTCATAAATACTAAATAGGCCTACTGATCGCATAATTTCTTTGTTTCAATAAAACTCCACTCCATGAATCCAGAAAGATATCTGTCTCTGTCACTGTGCAAAGCGTCCAAGTTCCCATGGCAACGTTTCCAAACTTCTTTCCTTCTGAATCTGAATTTTTGCCTACGTTACATAGGCTAGCTACTGTATTTCTTGCTCACAATCTGATTTATAAATCACATGGAATTCACAGGTAGTAGTTACACAGGAGAATTTAAGAATGGCAGGTAAAGTGCAAAATAGACGCTCAGAAATAATACAGTCGTTCCAAATGTCATGTCGCTGACTGCATGCTATGCTGCTACTGTAGGGGAGCTTGTAGGTAGTGCTAGATTTAGTTCCATTTGCTCCAGATTAGTCAATGCTCATCCTGTGTCTGCTTTGCTCTTCTTTCCAGGATGGAGGGAAAAGGAGAGTACGTGTTCCCCACTGAAACCAAATATGTTGGAGAGATGAGAGATGGGATGTTCCATGGAAAAGGTGTTCTTTATTTTCATAATGGCAGCAAATACGAAGGGACCTGGGAGAAAGGGATATCCAAACAGGTGCTCAGCATACTTTCTGTGTGTTTCACATTGGTTATAGTGCACATGACATATGGTACCTTGTAGCAATCATTCGCATTGTTGCAGTTATTAGGTTTCCCTCTATCTTCTCCTGCACATGCTCTCTGAACATCCCAATCAAGACATTCATCTTTGGTCAATTTGCTCTGAAACACTTCTTCATGCATGTCATGCCATGATAGTAGCTGGTTCGATCATTATCATGATTGCGACTGTGGCTTATTAGAAACAGCCCAGCCCAAGACTAATCAGGCTTCCGGCTACCTGATGGTCTGCCAGCCCAGACCTCCCCTGTGCTCCTGCTACAACATCTGCTGGCAACAAATTCCAGCTGCACACACGTGATCTAACTGTTACCTATACGAACATCTCAGTTTGTTGCCTAAGTGCTCATGAACAATGTGGAATTGGTGGTTGATGCTTGATTCTGATCCACAGGGCAAGTATACTTTCTCAGATGGTCTGGAGTACCAGGAGAAAGACTGGGAGTTCTGTGACGGTTATGACAGGCAGTTCTACACTGAGAGGTGCAATGGCCTCAAACCTGCAGGTCAGACTCCGGTCACTTCTAAGCTCTCTAGTATCAAATTAGACCTATAAAGGTTCCTACTAGGTGGAACACTGCCTGTGACAGGTAGCCCTGTGTGTGGTTGGATCTTTTTGGTATGTGGAGATGCAGTGTCAGACTAGTCGTAGGCTAAGGCTAGTCAACCCTCCTGATCATGTAACTTAGTTAACATTTTGACAAATTAGCGGTGCTCAGTCTGGTCCAAAAAACTAATTTAATACAATCTTGTTTTGTCATTGTAGTTTTTCATATATGTAGTCCTTGGAGTTGTGTGTTGATAGTCCATGAGCTCTCTGTCTCCCTGCAGGTGAGTCTCAGCTAACTGACCTGGACCCTCCGCGGGTCGTCCCAGAGGGCTGCTATGACTGTGGTGACGGGTTCTACCACCCGGACACCAGGGTCATCATCGACTACCACGGGAACTTTCTGAGAAACACAGGTGAGGGCCAGCACCCAGCCTCCGAACTGGGTGTATTTATAGGTTAAACGTTTTTTCATTTCCCAATTCTTCCATGTTTATACTTAAAGCCAAAGAGAATTTTACTAGTAAGTATTATCTAGACATATTGTAGACATGTGTTAACAAAATTAGTGCCACCCTGATCATTCATATTATCTAATCCAACAAGATAATTCAGATATGGACAAACTGATGCTATCTTGTAGTGATGACTCATCTGAGGTCCGCTCAAACAGACGTGCTTCTATACTGCAGTCATTTTAGCTTTGTTTTCAAAAGCAAATCCAAAACACATTTTTCCACCCACCGAGTGCCTAATGTGGGATCTTTGATTTGAAGGGAATGCGGTTTGTCAGATTTCCAGATTGGAATTCCTATTTTTCTGCCAGTTTTTCCTGGTTTTGCATCACCAGACAATGTCATGGATTAGAACGGGTTGTGGGTTTAATTGTCATCGCTCTCTGTGGATGGGAAGGAGGAGGGGAAGGATGAGGAAGAGGTGGATGAGAAGGACAAGGAGGAAAGAAGGGGTATTGTTATAGACAACCGTCCGTGATGTCATGTCTCAGGAAGAAGCAAACACGTGTTATCTCCTGGGAGGGGTGGCAACACATGTAAGAAATCAAACACAGACTTTGTGTCACAAGCCTGAGTGTTTGTCTGAACATTGGCAAGCGGTGTAGTTTACATTATTTACTTCCGCCCGGACAAGGATATACTGTGGTAAAAATGTTAAAGTTCATGTAGAAGAATAGAATTTAGTAACATGTAATGAATCACAGTGTTGACCCAAGCATGACTTCATGTCTCATTTGTGTGAACAGAGATGCACTTCCTTAGCAGGTGTCGTGAACGTTAGCAGAGAGAGATGTGGTGCTGTTTTTATGAGGTGTGTAGCATATTCAACTGATCTGTGTCAGAGACAGAAAATGTGTGTCAGTGTGTGTTGGTGTGTCTGTCGTAAAGTCCCCCTCATGCCCAGCATCAGCCGTATTTAAAATCCATCTGTGTTTTTAAAGAATGCAGAAGTCTGCCTTTGTGCGTATATGTGTGTGGAGAATGCTCCGTATCCTGTATGGATTTATTTTAATCTTTGAGAGGTGAAGGTACATTTGTCCAAATGGGTGTGAAGACACAATTTATTGCCGGTGGCTTCCCTTCCGGATGAGACTGCAGGCAGGTCGGGAGGAACCGCTCTCCCCACAGGGATGTTTCAGGGAGTACGATGGAGGAAGGAGCGCCACTCACAGCTGTGGGACAGGAGAACTGAGAGAGGGGGGGGGGGGTTGACACGCAGGAAGCTGGCCCAGGGAGCTGCTGCGGGGCTGGGCAGGAAGGGTCAGGAAATGCCCAGGCTTTGGGCCAAGACCTGGGTGAGGAGAAGCAGAAAGCAGATGGGAGGAAGCCCTGAGGAATCTCCCTCACACAGCAGTCTGGGTCAGACAGGTCACCTGAAGGCAGCCCAGCCCCTCTCAGGATGAGGAGTGTGTGTGTGTGTGTGTGTGTGTGTGTGTGTGTGTGTGTGTGTGTGTGTGTGTGTGTGTGTGAAGGCTGTGGCTCTTCACCTGTGCTAATTGTTGGTCTGTTGACTGCCAGCTAATGTCACATGTAGATCGCTGATGTGTCAGTTGTCCCACCTTGTGACAATCTTAACAGTTATGTTTCTTTTTAAATCAGACACGAGAACTTCCCTATAACCTAGACATAAGTACTTTAAAATGCCACTGTCAATTTTGTAGTAGAAGACGGAGCTGTTGGACATCTCTAACCCTATCATCCACATTTGAAGAAGTCCTCAGACTTTTCTTCGTTTTATTCTCAGTTTCTCTCCTTTGCCATGGGAACGAGCAGAGCTCAGCTGCCTGTTGCCATATTGTTTGTTGCACTTTCCTGCCACTGGAATAACTGCTCCTTTGAAAAACTGGCTAAAAGTTCCCATCCAAAACAAGCCACCATGCCAAAGAAAACAGACGGACTACCGCCACACTGCCACTCAAATGGATGGCTGACTGAGCCGTTTCACTGCAGATACAATCAGCGAGTTAGTCTGTTTAGAACAACACCCCCCGGTCTTTTCATGTAGACATCTCTTACTCTTGTCCAAATCCTTTAAGATTATTAACATATTTACAAATTAATCACCCAGAACCAAACGACGTGTTTAATGTTAGTTATTGATATGGTAACTCGGCATTATAACGGCCAATGTGATCTCACTCCTCATTAACGCGATTGTTTCTGTGTTGGAAGGAAATACTTTTCCCTTCGAGTGTATTTTAAGGATTAAGATAAACATGTTTTAACTAGGTGCCATTATCGCTTCCCGCCACACACTCCAGCCTACAGTACAACGGTAACTCTGTAAGACTGTATAGAGAGACTGAAATGTTATTGATTGTATGGTTAGATTTTATTCAGTCTATGAATAGTATTATAGACTGATTGTTATTTTATTTGCAGGATTTATTTAAATGAAAACGAAATAAGAAGTCTAATGAGCCTAAAGGAGTCATTTTAATAACTCATTATAGCCTGTCGAATGTTTGTTCACATTCAACATGGCCACTGACATAAAATTGTTTCTTTAACAATTTAAATAGCTTATCTAAGTCTAATATTTTCTAAATCGGTTATTCTTTGTTTTCATTTTTTTACATTACATCTGTATTGTTAAAACCACAAATAAGAAAATGTAAGTGCCACTCAGAACTGTGCGTCATACATTCTAAACGCAAAATTACAATTTATTAGATTGCACCTAGCCAGGGCCACCTGCACGTGCCCTCAAACAGAATTGTATTGAGGTCTCAATTTAGCAGTAATTTAAACGCTCAGCAGAACTATTACAACCCCTAAAGGGCATGTTACAGAAAATATGAAAATGTGTGAATTCTAGGCCATCTCATTACCATAAGCCCACGCGCGCTTGGGGGGAAACTAATTGCGGTTCGACCCTGACCACGCGACCGCGGTAGCATAGGTATTAATTAGTTTAAAATAGTGAAGAAATGTCCTTCTCGAGGGAAGTGGCCTTGTTTTGCGAAAGGGGAGGAAACGAATGCCACAAAGGGTGGAAATTGTTCCGTTTGCAGCTGCCGCAGAGGCCTGTAGTACTACTATGGGCTATAGCCTATGCGGACTGCATGGTCTGTGATTTCAATTGCCGAATGCTTGAGCCAGGTAGAGTGAGGAGAGGCAACTGGAGTGGCTGTTAGGGCTATCGCAAGCAATTACGGACAATCAGAGGAACGCTCGAGACCTGTTCCCAACAATGGAACCCGCGCGCCGTGTTCCTGGGGGTGAGCGCTCAAGTGTGTGCAGCTGCGCGCGCTGCGATTCTCTCCCAGCAGAGCGGCTACCTCTTTGCACCGCAATTAGCGACTCGTTTTAGTTTTAACTATGACAAATACTATTTTATCCGCTGTTTTGGCAGTCGAGTCATCGTTTTAAAATTGACTACAATTTTTGCCTTGTGATTTATTGGTGGTTGAAGTGGCACTGAGAAGTTATTTTCCTAATTATTATCTTGATTTGACACATTTTCCCCGAGACTGAATGGCACTTGAATGTGTCAGTTTCAAAAGCAAATCTCCTAGGACGGAATTGTAAAGACTATCCAGGGGCTATTCTGCTTTCTTTATTAAAGATGTTTCTTTTTTCTTTTTTTGTTAGACTATTAGGCTTAACTGCAAGCTATAGCCTACAGTCTTAACAGATTAGGGCTACATTTATTTTCGCCCACGCCCTACGAACGAAACATGTATCGGCTACCAATCACTGGACAATCCGGGGATTTGAATTAATGATTTAATATCTGTATATGGAATATGCAAAATTAATATAAATTATGTTTCACCAGATGACGACGAGCACGAGTGGATTGTGCGCACCTGTCGGAAGAGCTGGGACGAGATTGTTGGACATTTAGGCCCACCGGATAACTAATCGCTAACTGTGACCCTGGGAGCCGAACGGCAGAATGGAGCGAAACGTTGCAAACCTTAAATGAAACATAATTTCTTTTCACTGACGGCTCTTGTTCAAGTTCAGAAGTCCAGGACCAAGTTTATGATTGAAATAGCACAGCATACACTTAGCTTATCAGTAGACTAATTATTATAAAATAAGTAACGTTATTTGAGTGAAATTAGTCATTTAAATCAGCTCAAGAATTTAAAATATCAACGAATGTTTTACTTAATGCTTGTTCACAACACTTCCTTCTCAGCATGACTCTAAAGCGCTCCTGCTGCATTTCAATGTAATCAATGTCACATTGTTCCTTCCAATGTCTGCCCAATAGTAGAGGCCTATACTCAGCAGGTCCAATCAACATCCTATAGTGATCAGCTCAGTCTGGTCCATGAGAAACATCCACCAACAACTCAAACTGGAAAAGCATTTTCACTATGAAGTGACATAGCTTGTTCTTTATCTCAGATATCTCTGATTTTCTTTGTCTGTTTTCTGTGTGTTTCTCAGTGGAATGTATTCATAAATCCACTGAGACAGGCTTGTGTGTTTGTTTGGGAAAGGGACCCCTCATCTTTAGAACTCCAGATCCTGTATGAGGATCAATCCCATGATGCTGTCTGACAGTGACTTCCTGTCTGCGATGGTGGTGGAATTAGTGCTGGAGTCATTACTGCACACGATGACCCGTGAAGAGCCTGCCGGCCTCACCATTGGCCTGTGATTGCTTCCTGCCCCACATCGGGTACACACACACTCACACATAGAGACACACACATGCTCTCACACACACACCAACAACTGCCTACACACACATTACTCTAACTCTTTCTCGTGCACATGCACACCACACAAATATTCAACTATTTGGAATTCCCAATAAATCTGTTATCTATAATTGCTCATTTGTATTTCTAGTGTGTCCCTCAACACCAAAACAGATTATTAGTGTCAAAAATGCATATTTCATATTTGTCAAAAAAAAATGATATAACAAAAGTGCAAAGGTCACATTTTAAAGTTTATTTTATTGCATTGAGTACACAAAACATTTATGATGTACAGTCAATCAAATAAACTTTTGTTTTCCATGTTTACGTTTTTAATAAAACAATAAGACAATTTCAGAGAACAAAAAAGTGCTTACAGGCTATTGTCTCAGTAATAATAAATATAGGAACATGATGGAGGTCTGATCTCCTCTTGTAAACACAGGATCATAGTCCTCACTGGACAGCCAAGACACCACATACACACATACACACTCTGTCAGACTGGCCACACACACACACACACACATCTATTTACATCCCCTGTCCGTTGTGTGTACCCCTTCCTCCCCTATAAGTGAAGCACACTGACTGGACAAGCTTACAGACAAAAAACACAAACTAAGATCATCCTGCACAGACCCAAATCATAAATTATCGACAATCCACCTGTTTTAAAAAATAAGCAAGGTTTTACATGTAAATATGACATGTAACTGTCTGCATTTCTCTTTCTGTAACTGAAGGAGGAAGATTGCTGATTTTCCATGTGGACACACACTTCCATCTTCCCTCCCTCGCTTTCTTGTCTAATTTCTTTCATTCTTCAATGTGTTCTTCTTAAGGAATCTACAAGCCTAGTTGTGTGATAATTCAGAAAGGGCTGAAGCATATTTAATTTACTGTCCACAATGATATCCATCATTAAAAAACGATGTGTGTTAATTTTGTGTTAATGTGTTAATTAACACAAAATTTTAAAAAATAATTTTGTATAGCACGTTTCAGTGTTAAATGTTTATAGCACGTTTAAGTTTACAACTGTGCTATTAATGTGGGTACTACTTATGAAGGGTATTAATAAATTGCACAAAAAAATCTTTTGGATATATATTGTATAATTACAACAAAGTCCATTTGACGAGCAGAAATTCCACTAAAATCCATACAGAATTATTTGGACATTTCCAAAATGAAAAAAGTATTTTTAAATTACAAACTTAATTAAATTTGTACCTGCTGGCAATGTGCATGTTATATTAGCTTGCAGCTAGAAAATTAATTCACTATCCAATTAAAACGAATGTATTTTGATTTGATAATCCAGACCAATAATAAAAAAGGCACACAATCTATTCTTATTTAGTATTCAGTGATCGTAATGTTTTTGCTGTGAGCTCTGTGTGTTCTGTAGTCATATTCTTCATAATGGACATCCTATCAGAGTTGTGTTTTAAGTTCCTTCTGTGGTTTATATTTCATAGAGAGAAATGAGGCAGGGTCTTACCTCCATGCTCCCAAAACACATCTCACATCTGCAGCCTCTTTCTCATCCTGTCCTCATCTCTGATCTGCAGACAAACTCACAGTTGTAATCCTGCTGGCTGGGCCCCATCTCCCTCCAAGGGAGATGATGGACCAGGGTGAGGACGGAGTAATAGAGTCCAACAGAGAGAGCTCCTGGTCTTGGTTAAGGTGTTCAGAGGCCAGGGCTGTCGGACGCCAAGGCGTCAGGCGTCCCTAAAGGGACAGGCATCCATGGCAGACAGACTGGTTGCAGGTGAGATTCTTCTGTCCATAGAAAAGGCTTGTTGATACAGTATTTTTATCTCTCGTGGCCTGTCTCTTTCTCTTTTCCTTTTTGTCTCTCTCCATAGAGGTTAGGGTTCAGAAGTAGGGTGTGTCTCCTCTCCTTGTTAAGTCAGGTTTGCTCCCCGGTGGTGGGAGCAGAGGGGGCTGGAGAGGGGTTGCGTTAGGGGGAGGAGGTGTGTGTTGGAAGGTCGGAGGTCAGGGGTCAGGGGTAGCGGCGCAGCTAGCGGCTCAGAGGAAGCTGGGGCATCGACATGGCCTGGTGAGGGAGACTCTGTGTGGTGAGCATGGAGAAGGGGTGGCCTGGAGAGACACAAACACACTCACTTAGACACAGTCTGACCACGTAAACACATATATTTCCTATTTTCAATGTTGTATTGGTCTCCTCCTCAAAAAAAAGCAAAGATTTCAAAGCATGTGACAAATTGAGTGTACAGGCAAGAGATGGAGAGAGAGGTTGTGTGTGAGGGATCGAGAGCAGAGCGGTCTCTAGTGAAGGACAGAGAGAAAGAGAACACTCACTGTCTAAGTAACCGTGTAGGGCTACCATGCGGGCCCTCTCAGGACTGCCAAAGGGAGAGTAATGCAGGTCGTCTGGGAGGGAGGGAGGCATCCGGGACTGGGGGTGTCCCTGAGGGGGCCCGCTATGCTGGGGGGTATGCTTTTTGTGTCTTGCTCTGCAGTTTTGAAACCACACCTATAAAAGTGCAATGTTGCCATGTCGTCACGTTGATATCTTTTCATTCATCCATAAGCAGAGAGAACAGCAGCACAGAGATCAATTGGACTTGCTCCATTTAACACGTTGTACACGGTTTCATTATTTACCTTCGACACCCATACAGTTCCACGTGAATTTGTATTGTATAGTAGAATGGCTAGAATTGTTAGCATGATGGCCGCTGACCTGTATGACCCTCCTGCTCAGCCCCGTCATGTCGGCCAGCTTCTGCAGTGTCTGGGCATCAGGGTTGTTGTCCTGGGCAAACTGGGCCTGCATGATCTGTAACGAGCGCAGGTGTCAAAGTTCCAGCTAGACAGGCAAGCACACCAGGTGTGGCCTTCTCACATGCTTGATGTAGAATAGTCACAGTTATGTTGAGCTGCGGGAATGTCATATCTCTAGTCATTCTACCTCCTGTCAAACACATAAACACACACACATACACACACACCTGTAGCTGCTCTGCCGTGAAGGAGGTACGAGCCCTCTTGGCAGGTTTGGGCTGGCTGTCTTGTTCTGAAGGCACAGCCCCCTCCAGGGTGATCCCACTCCCTGCTCAACAGAGGACGAGGACAAGGAGGAGAAGCAAGAGGAGGAGAAGGAGGAGAAGGAGGAGAAGGTGGAGAGGGAGGAGAAGGAGGAGAAGGAGGAGAAGGAGGAGAAGGAGGAGTAGGAGGAGAAGGAGGAGAAGGAGGAGAAAGACAAGTGAAAGAAAAGGGAAAGAGTGTCAGAGTGAATTCAAGTATGGCTGTCACTGACATCCTCCCATCGCCTCCTTTACAAAACCACAATCCAACAGCCAACTGGGGACCGATTCATTTCATCGTGCGTCGTCTCGGGTGACCGACGGCTGGTGGACTCACCGCTCTCTGCGGCTCGTTTGAGATTCTCCACCATGGTGTCATAGTGGATCCTGCAGAGCACCTTCTCTTCCACCAGGCCGAACTCTTCCCCCGTGGACAGCTGGCGTTTGCAGGAGAAGCAGGCAAAGCAGGCCAAGTGGTAGGCGTTGCCCCGGGCTCGGCGGACCCAGTCACTGGCATAAATCTGGCGTCCACAGCGAGCACACTTTGTACCAAACCTACTGTGAGAGAGAGAGAGAGAGAGAGAGAGAGAGAGAGAGAGAGAGAGAGAGAGAGAGAGAGAGAGAGAGAGAGAGAGAGAGAGAGAGAGAGAGAGAGAGAGAGAGAGAAGGGGGGGGTGAAGGGAAAAGGACATAGAAAGAGAGACAGAGGGTAGAGAGGCAAGAAGATATTGGAGAAAGAGAGGGAGGAGGGATGGAAAAGGGGGAAACAGGAGAAAAGGAAGTGATAAAAAGTTGAAGTTGGGGTTTGCTGTTTAAAATACAGAACAGCCAACAACAGTCATCTAACATTTCAGCCAAACCTCACCAATGAATACACAAAGGATTTCAACTATCTCTGCAGAGTATACAATATAAGTACAACAGCAACATTACTACACTCTGCAAAAAGGTGTATGATGGAGGTTTAACGCTACCAGCTCTGAGAATATTTTGACTTTCCATTGAAGTGCTCAAACAACCTTGTAAATTTCGTAATGAATGAGCCAATCCTTTAAATGCTGAAACAATTCACGCCTTTTATACTGTGGAGGATGAAGCAGGTTCACTCCAGAGAGAGAGAGAGAGAGAGAGAGAGAGAGAGAGAGAGAGAGAAACCAGCGAGGAACTCAACATGTCCCAACCAGGAGTCAAGCCCCGCGTCTGCGAGGATGGAACTCAGGCTGCAGGCCGAGCTCTGAGCGCAAACAGACCTGCACCTGCCCCCTCCCCTGCTGCTGCGTGAAGGCCTGACACACTCCCCTGTGGGGAGGAGAGGCTTCCACGCGCCACGAGAGAAGAAAAACTGACATCACTCTTTCCTCGCCTTCCGCTGGAACCGATAGCAACAGTGAGTCCAGT
This sequence comes from Osmerus eperlanus, assembly GCF_963692335.1. Classification (NCBI taxonomy): domain Eukaryota; kingdom Metazoa; phylum Chordata; class Actinopteri; order Osmeriformes; family Osmeridae; genus Osmerus; species Osmerus eperlanus. The sequence continues at coordinate 6,140,192 of NC_085031.1, forward strand.
TGACAGCGTAAACCCAAACCACCTGACTGCAGAGTGAGAGAGGGAGGGGTACAAGAGGGACAGATGGAGCAGGGAAGAGACAGAGAAGGCGGGGGGAGTGAGAGAAAGAGAGAGAGCGATGCAGACAGGGAAAGAGGGCGTTTGGAGAGAGAAATAGAGGGACAGAAATCGAGAGGGAGAGAGAGAGAGAGAGAGAGAGAGAGAGAGAGAGAGAGAGAGAGAGAGAGAGAGAGAGAGAGAGAGAGAGGAGAAAGAGGGGTCAAGAGAGAGAGGGAGAGGTATGGAGGTGTATTCTTTCCCTTGCTCCACTCGTGCACTTCTGTTCATTCAAGCTGAGCTCCCTTCAGCCTGTCCATACAGCAGTGTTTAACACTAACTGGAGAGAGTGAATCGATTCCAAACCGTATCAGGTTCATGGAATGACTGGCATTACCCGTGAGGTATACTCACTTTAGCCAAAGTTAATGTTTTTAAAGTCATGAGTTAACATGAATAACATTTAACCAATTTTAGGTTTCACACCAATATCACGGACATTAAGAACTCAACACATAGCACATACACATAAGATCAATGTGGCAGATGTTGTGGGTTATCTGTGATGCTCTGTGTCTGTCTGGATCCATACTTGCTTACTGTAATGGGACATATTATTTCCAAACAGCCATCAAAAAGCCATCATCATCATTATGTATGAACCGGTCACTGTCTGTCTGTCCCGGCTCAGACATGAGGGGTGACCCACTCAAGGTAGCAGGGGCCAGGGGCCAACATGGCAGTAGTAATGGGCTGCAGATGGGCCTGCTAGGCTGCCTGGAGGAGGAGGTCCTGGCTTGCTGCCTCCAAGAACCAGAGAGATCATATAAACACACTGTCACAAACAGCAGTGCACAGCCAAGAGATGAGGGGCGAAGGAGAAGGGGAGAAGGGGAAAGGAGAAGGGATGAGGGAATAGGGGGATGGGGGGGACTCATAATAGCAGAGTTAGTAGACTTTTTTGGCAGGCAATCCTCTCTTTCCCTCCTCCCTTTTTGTCTCCCCTCTGCCTCACTTTCTCTCCCTCGCTCTGTCTTTCTGTTTCTCTCATCCTCTTTCTTACTCCCCCAACCCACCCTCTCTTGCCCTCCCTCCCTCCCTCTTTCTCCCTCTCTCTTCCTCTCGCCATTCCCTTTCTCCCTTTTCCAGGATGACGCCATGGCTCGGCGCTCTCTTGTGCCTGGGTCCAGAGACACGGTCTGGGAGTCCGTAGGCTAGGACGTGACAGGCCAACGAGAGGCCATCCTGGCTGAGACCGACCTGCGCTCTCTGTAAACAAAACTCTCATGCTGTGCTATACAAACACACACAGTCTCACACACACATACACACACACACACAATACATACATGATTCCAGCTGCGATCTACATTTTACACCCTAAATCATGAAGGTCGGATAAGAGAACATTTATATTGTTTTACAGCTTGTTTTTTAGGAAAGACCTCGGTTTCAACAACTCCACTGTTTAAGCAAAGGAGAAAGGACCCATCCTTTATCATGAAATGAGCAGTCATATAGATCTTCCTCTAGTACTGTACTGTTTGTCAGACAGTATGTCTCACTGTTGAACTGGCAAATATAATATGTAAGTTTGCTGTCCTCTGAGATTAAGAGAGAAACGTTGTGGAACGTAAACCTAATCTAGCATGACAGCCTGTCATCCCAGTGCTCTCTGACAGAACACAGACAAGAGACAGAGCATCCTTTTTTTGCTACAAGTATTTTGTATGTCATTATTTCGTCTGTATCTTTGTACCGAAAACCTGCTGTTTGTTTTGGGTTCATGTCAATCACACTAGCCCCTATTATCCACTTCCCACCAAGTATTTCTCCAGCGCTCTCCTCCCATGTCTGGCTCACCTGCTGCTTAACAGCAGGTGAGCCAAAACATGTTTTAGGGATTCATGTTGAGATGGTGTGAGATTATATTAATCTCGGATAGATCTGACCCGAGAGAGCTGGATTTTAGATTGTGGTTTGTGTGAAGGATGGGGAGGGACGCCCCTCTCTTATTTCTCAGTCCATACCATCTTCTCACCTCTCCTTCTTCTGCATCATTCCTCCCTTTCCGCCTTTTTTTAATCCATCCCGTTTCAGGATAAGGTTCCAACCTTATCTTTGCCTTTATCTCGGTCCCTCTCTCTCCCTCTCTCTCTTTCTCTCTCCCTCTCTAGGTCTGGTTCCACTCACACATGGCAAGTCACACTCGTCTCAGTTGCCACGGAGACCTCATCAGGGCCTGCCTGGCGGGCTGTTTGGTTGATGAGGAGGGTTGGATACCCTTACCCTTGCTCGCTCTGACACATACACACACATACACACACACACACACACATATACACGTACACACACGCACCATGTATGGACGTAGGTCCACTCAGGTTACCGTGTCAGCATCCCAGGGTAGCCCTGATTAGCGGGTCTTTGTAACTTCCTGTGTGGGCTGTGGCTCAGGGCATGCAGGGGGCCTGACATGTGGGGGCTGACAGGGTTTAGGTACATCGTCTACTCTGTCCTGGGTCTCAACCACCCCATCACCACCACACATCCCCCCCACTCCCCCCCCCCCCCCCACACACACAACCCCCCCACACACAGAGTAAACCCACTCTGATTTCCTGCTATTATGCCCCATTAAGGCAGCTGTCAGTCCCAGTCAGATGAGAGACTGGCAAGATGAGGAGGGGGTTCTACCAAAAGAGGGTTCTACCAGAGGAAAGAGTACAAGGTTCTTTATTAGGCAGTTCTACCAGAGATGTTTCCACCTACCAGAGGAAGACATTCTATCAGTGGTGGAGGATCTACCAGAAAAGAGAGTTCTCTGCTAATAGTTCTACCACTCGCATCATCTGAAATCCACTGTAGGCTATTTAAAGGAGATGAGCTTTGCAGAATCGGACTTGACAATCTGAACCAGAACAACAGGAGGGCTTAGCTACCAACGCTACTTATTTCCACCCGAGTATGAATATGGCTCTGAATCATGCAAATTCTTCTGTTTCAAAGACTTATAATTACCCCTCCCACTAGAGGGAATAAAGATATTTGGGGTTTGAGGGTAAATTAGAGGACTGTGCTTGAACTGCAACGGGTCACGTACAGCAGTATTATTGCGTGGCAGAGTACACACAGAGACCTCCATCTCATGGAAGAAACGAGGGTAATGACTGACAGCTGGACAGGGGTAAATAAACAGAGAGTCTTTGGGTGCAGAGAGGCGGCTCTCACATCAGCAGGTTTCCCAGGGTGCACCAGGGCATAGAACCAGGGCATAGAACCTGACAACCAAAGTGCCAGTGTCTGTTAAAACGCCAGGGTTACTGAACACATAAGATCCTTGTGCGTGCGTGCGTGCGTGCGTGTGTGTGTGTGCAGGTGAATGATTGACTGAGTGAGAGGTGAAAGTATGGAGTTTGACAAGAAACACTTTCATTACAACACCCTGACCAGCCACTGGCCAATGTGCTATAGAGCTCTACAGGCCTGGGGCCAACTGCTAGAGATTATAAACCTCAGACCGGTGGCTGGGAATTAGGTTGCAATCCCTCAAACACCAGTGAAACCTATGCCCCTGCATTAGACAGTGATGTTATTTTTTTCAGAATGATGAGAAGATTTCACCCTCTCACCACTCTGTCCTTCCTTCTTCATCTCTACAGCCTATCTGCCTGTCTCTTGGTTGGTTGGCCAGTTAGTCTTCCTGACTACCTGCCTGTAACCCTGCCAGCCTGCCTGTAAGCCTGCCTACCTGCCTGCCTGCCTGCCTGCCTGTGTTTCTGCCCGCCTGCCTGCTTACCTGAATCCTTCCTGCCTGCCTGCCTGCCTGCCTGCCTGCCTGCCTGCCTGTCTGAATATCTGTCTGTCAATCTGTCTCTTTTTTTGTCTGTGAGTCTGTTTGGCCCACAATCCCCCTGGCTACCTGCCCATCTGTACATACAAGGAACATGCTTAAAGTAGGAAAATACATGAGTAAAACTAGAACAATCAACGGGAGTATACTTAGCAAGAAAGAAAATAGGAACAGTTAATCAATACTCATCCTAATGTCACCATAAAATCACCAAAGACAGAACAATCCAACGTTGAGCCATGAAATCTTTATTGTCTGAAACATTGACAAACTCTCTAGGACTATTTTTATAAATACTGCTGCTGTTTTTAAATTACCTTTCCTGTCAGAGTCACTTGGAATTGTATTGTATGAGGTTATTTCGTAATATGTATTGGGATTAATGATGAAAAGGGCTATTTATTTCATATTTTGACCAGTCTATGAATATTGGTACTGGTGACCATTAATTAGCTTGCATTTTTGACAGCCTGTCTTTGATGTCAACAGATTAACAGATTTTATGAGGAAAAAGGTAGCCAGTTGTCAGTGAAATTCTCACAGGTAAAACATAATCCAACGAGGCCTATTTGGAGCTCTTGAGTTTGAGCTGTTAACTGCCTGCAAGCCCAGGCATGAGTGTTGATTTAACGGTTTCAATAGTTTCTCTTTGGCAACCACGTGCTCGTGTGTGGAGGCCGGCTTTGACTGATCATTCGCTTGAAGCATCACTTCAGATTATTTGCCAAACACATAGAACAAACCTTTCCGCGCAGCGCTACTAAAACACAGAATCGAGTTAAAAGAGAGCGCAGTCACTTCACATTGACTGGGATGAAACGGAGGACGAGACTGAGACTTGGCCGATTGAGAGGGTGTATTTGAGACGGTTGAGTGCTCTGCAATCAGAGTCCTACAGCCTGTAGTCTACCCTTGTAAAGGAAAAGGTATCTGATTCAACTCACTGCACACTGACTGTTAGCGATGCAGCCCTAATTTCTGGTAGGCTGTATAAAATAGACTACCGTTTATTACCGTGTAACTTATCAAATAGAGCCGTTTATTAGGCTACACTTTAAATATTATATAGGCTACGAACGCTTTAAGATGAACCCGTTTAATAAGATCCATTAAAGCATATTCGGCCATCACCCTTTCGGTGAATGTGTTTCCTCCTTCCAAAAATACTACGCCTATGGTTTCTGTTATGTAGCCATAACAATGAATAAATCCAATTTTAACGGCAGACCCTGGACACCACTATTTTGTTACAGACTTTGAAAACGCAAAGTATCATTAGGGGAATGAGATAGGCCTAACCCGCAAGTTAACCATGCACACACACACACACAATAACATATGCATGTTTTCGTTTGGCAGCAACCCTGAGTGATATTTTGAAAACAAAGTAAAAAACTTACCCTACCTGAAATAATCCATTTTACAGAAGATCTCTTTGTTTTTGATGTAGCAGCTGTTATGCTGCCGCAACGACGTCCTGCACACAGAACACTCCAGACACCGCAAATGCCAGATCAAATTATTCACCTGCAAAACACCGCCAGTTCTGTCAAGTATTTTGGAAACAAAACACTAATAATAAATAATAATAAGCATCATCATCAACATCATGTTTATAACAATTATAAGAGGACAAGGCCTAATTTATAGGCTTTTTTATAGGCTATGTTTAACAAGATACAAACATTTATAGGTACTGTTGTCAATTTAACTATAATATGAAAATATTTTTGTCATTAAACATTCTAGCAATATTTAAACCAGTTGGTCCAAGACATTGGCATGGACATTTGAGTAAAATTATTATATGCTTTAATATTAGCCTTCTGTTAGCCTACATTTTCATGCACAATTCTAATTCAGATTGAGTTTAATATATGCCTTTAATTTGACAACGGTTGGAAACTATGTTTATCTTTGGAAATAGAACACCATAAAGAGAACATATTTAGGCCCTACGTGCTTATTTATCCTACATCACATTTACATTTAGCCTATTAATTTAGCAGACGCTTACAGCTTCATGTGAAATTGCAGAGAAGGTCTTAAATATTTTTTTACATCATAATTAAGAAATTAACATAATTTGTTCTAATATATTTTATAGAAAAACTGGTTTATTTATATGCTATCTAAATATGTTGTAGCCTAGGCTATATTCACGATGACGAAAAGTTTCCATCGTGAAAGGGCAGGTTATGTCAATAAAAACAACAGTTTATCATTAGAGGTTGATTTATCAAACTAACAACATTCAAGTTTAAGTACTCAGAATTTAGGGTTAGGCCTATTTGATATTTTCGTATAAGTATTAGCCGCACATATGCCCCCTGTCAACATAAAAGGAATGGAAGAAGCTATCAGCCTCCTCGCGCCTGAAAGACGCTCTTCCTGCCAAACACACCCAGATGTGACTGAGCAGTGTGTTTTGCTTGGAAGCACGCGACTGCATGTAGGCTTGGGCGTAGTTCTTGAAGTTGAAAGACAGTACAACAGTCAAAGACCCGGGAACTGCGGATCCTTGTTTACAGCATGCTTCTAGACCTTTCTCCTGTCGTGGTGATGTGAATGGGGGGACTAGCCATGCGAGAGAATTTTAAACGTAGCCTATATTTCAAAATATTAGGCAAAATATTGAGAAGGCTATTTAAAGGCCTATATATAGGCCTATTAAATTGTGATGGTCTAATTGAACACATTTAGAAATTAAACAACATATTAAATGTTAAACGTAAAGCTTAATATTTAATATAGCCTTAATTTTCCACAAAGCCTATTTGTTCGATTATCCACAATTCTTTATAGGGTACAGCCTAGATGTGTGGAGGCAACAGCCTGTTTCATTAACTCACGCGCACACCCACCTTGAGAAGATATCTGTCCAGTATCTCCAAACCGCAGCTTGCGCACACGTTCTTCCCAGTGGAAGGCACGGACGAAACGGTGGACGTGGGTGAGCAGATGGACGGGGTTGACGGGGGGCTTGGTGAGGAGCGTGTGTCCTCCCTTTCCATTATGGATCGGTGGGATTCTCCGTCGGAGTGAGACTTGCACAAGAGACAACAAAATAGTGTATAGAATAACTTGTTCATAGTCAAAACATCATAAATATAATTAACGTGTATTGTATGTTTGCTTTCAAGACAGATCAAATTAATGAAAATTCTATGATCGATATTGACAAAGTTATCCTGCATTCTGTGTGGCCAAATATGACAGGTTTTGGGGATAGAGGATGTCAAAGAAATCCTCGACCATTCTCTCAAGCCAATGCCGGTTGATAATACATGTTCATTTAATACCAAAAACACAGGCCATCATACTCAGGACATAACTGACTCACCATTAGTTCGTGCTCGGTGTCCACACAGCGCGAAGCACCCGGTGTGTTCTGAGAATCGGGTAAAATCACCTACAAGACAAGATTCAGCGGCAAGTCTTCGTCAGCTCTCGGCGTGCCATCTCCAGATAAACCCGTCAGACATAGCAGTGTGCCAGCTATATAAAGCAGTCAAACAATAAATCCAGATTCTAACTGTGTATTTGGGTACCCTGTGACAAAAGATTCACGTTTTAATGAAGCTATTTCAATTTGGATTGATTTTTCTCTGCACTTAACCCATGCCTCTTAAAGTAATCGTATTTTCCTCGCAATCCGAGGGACTGGAATGAAAAAACTACCTGCAATTACAAATAGCTTGAAATGCTCTCTATAAGAGGGACCCGGAGTGTCAATTTCAACTGTCAATCAGAAAAGGCAACGGGCCACCCAAAGAATTGCAAATTTGATTTTTAATGGCAGTAATTAAAATCTAATTATTCTCGGGCGAATTGGCTTGTGAAGAGGGTGGACTGCAAATCACACTATTCAGCTTAAGCGACTCTCCACGACGCGCAGCTGATCTTTGTACACAGCCAGTGATTCTTATGACATCACTTCAAGACAGAAAAAAACAGTTGTAGATAAGAAAGTAAAGGGGTGACAATAGGCAGTGTTTTAACAAAAGACTAAGATGTAGACACACAATGAACGAACAACAGGCCTCAATGTAGTAACAGTCTTGTCACAAAATTGTTTTGTGCACAATGTCTTTAAGAATACAACTGACATAAACTTAAGGCTGTGCTTCTAAAAGCTTGATTTAACATTAACCTGGTTTAGGAAGCTATAGTCGTTTTCACAACAATACCTGTTTTGGGGGAATTCCTTCGGATAGAAACTGGTTCCCCTCTGACAGAGGGACCAGAATCTCATTTTTCCAATACATGAAACCACTGGAATATCAGCACGGTCGATTCCAAACTCGACTGTTGATTTCTGATATAACTTTCATGCACACACAGAAACGATGATAAGAGTCAATTGTATTTCCTCCGTACCATGGATTTTCAGTGTTTTACGCACGGCTCGACTTGAGCCCCAAAGCGCTTTTCTCCTTTTGCACAAAACTGCCTCCCAGCTCACACGGAATTACTGGGATTACAAATTGTAGACGACGAGGCTTGCGTTGCAACCAATTTAGTGCTTCTCAGAACGCCGTATTTAGAACAGTGTGAGTCTGCCTTCCAATTTTGTTCTCTCTCTTTCGGGTTGGAATTGGTGCCTACAGGAAGTAGGCTATCTGCATGGAATTGAAGGGTTAGCAGGCATGCTCCAAGACACCGTCTCTCTACTCGTCTCGAGTGAAAGTTAAGTTGTGCGCCCCTGGCCTGAAGTGGGAGGGTGGAAACTCAGAGGGTGAGAAGGGTGGCCCTCCAGTAACGGACTCTCAACTTTTTGAGAGCACATGATGGCTTTTCTTTTCACACTGATCGACAAATCTGTTCTGTATACTAGGCTGATCACATTTGTAGGAAGTAAACAAGTCGTAGGCTACTTAGCTTCACTCGTGTAGAAAAATAAAGGCGTAAAAAGGCCAATAAGATTTATGTACGATTTTCAAACAGGTTCTAAGATACTCTTAAGATTTGCATTTGTCTTGTGACATGTAGCAATATACAATTTACAAATAAACTATAGTCCAAGGATGATCTTTTATGTAAAGTCAGTACATTTGTTTTCCCTATAGGCTGCATGGTCTTGCTGGTCAACGGGGTTATTTCTGGGAACAATTGAATAATTTCTGGGAATATTGAAGAGATCAAACTTACATGTGAATTGGGCTGCCCTGCACAATAAACAAATCTGTTCCTAATTGCCCATGACCAAAGTAATATTATTGTTTACATCAATAGCCTTTCGACCCTAAACAATGTTGTTTAAATCAATTGACTATCGATGTAATAATATGAAATATACGGTAAGAACTAGACCTGGAAAACGTTCAAGGCTAATAAATACACCTTGTCACCACGTCTTTCGGCATTGGTGATCGAACCACTTACATAAAAAATAAATGTTAAAAAGCAGTCACAACTTTATATATAGTTTCCACGATATATTCATAAAAAAGTAATCTTACGCCAGGCTGTAACATGGTCTTGTTCATGTCCGTACGCGCATTTGGGAGGGCGAGGGGGGACATGAGACGAAGCTGGTAACCAACAAGTGATGAAATCACACGCATCTAGATGCTCAGGACTATGTGGACACGTTTTTATCACGGAACCATCACGGATGGTGGATGGCTTTATGCATCAACCGCCAATATAACGGTAGACATACAGTTCACAGGATTTCCGACAGTTGTGGCATATTCTAAATAAGGCTTTATCATTTTATGCACGGTGGTTAATCGTGATCATTTCAATTACTTTTGACCCAAATATAACACTTCATGGCAGATTGATTTAATCCAACATTTTCAATGAAAAATCATTGAGCGTGTTGGATGCAATTATTGTAAAATAAAATATAAACGAAATATTTTTTCATATGGTTTTAATAACATTTTTTATGTAGGAATTTGTAAAACACAAAAATGTACTGGATGTCAGCAATGATCTAATAGGCTACTGTTTAGCAGACTGTCCATCCTAATTTAAACCTATCATAAATTAAACATCTGTGTTTGAAAATGTATTGACTACTCTGATAGAAAACTAATATTCAGATAAAAAAAACGAAAAAAAAAAACGATTCATGGTAGCCATGGCAGTATGAGGTCTCCTCAGACCACGATGGTTATGGTGCACACACTTTCTTTCTTTCTTTCTCTCACTCAGTCGCTCACTCACGCACGCGCACACGCAAACACACACGCACACACGCACACACGCACACACGCACACACGCACACACGCACACACACACACACACACACACACACACACACACACACACACACACACACACACACACACACACACACACACACACACACACACACAGCCAACCACCAGTGGTCATTAAGCCAGACTGCTGTCCAGTTGTCCAGTAAACCACCAGCCTCTCCATGCTGCTGACGTTATTCCGATCATGCTCAGAACAATATACAATATATATGTAAACAAACAAAACAACTAGGATACATGGAACTGAGACTGACCAAAAATACTAGTAAGGATTGCAGAGAGACAAAGTACACACGACATAGAACAGCCATTAAAAGAGTTTAGCTGAAGTTGTATAAAAGTGGATAACCAAAACACATCCTCTTTGCTGCCCATCAGCACACACCCTCTCTTTCTAGCTGACACACAGGAGAGAAGACCGACAGCAAGAGGCTTCTCAGGTTGCAGGGGGTTCTCTAATGGGTTCTTCTGTAGAGGATTCTGTTCTCTAAAGGGTTCTGTCGAGACCCACACCAGAGAGAGTGAGAAAGGACTGGGGGTGAGGCGGGGGGGGCGGCTTTAAAGGCTAAGACTCACAAATGGGGAAGAGGTAAGCGCTCAGGACCAGGGGCTGGGACCACAGGCTAGGGGGGCTAGGGGCGATTAGCTCGGGCGCTGAGGGCCAGTGTGAGACGTTCTTGGCTAGACAGAGAGCTGGTCTCAAGGGGTCTCCGGGGGGTCATCTCCTGAACTTGCGGAAGGGGCGGGTGTAGGGCTTGTTGCGGTGCTGCTGGTACTTCTTGTCCTGCGGAGGCTTGTTGTACATGTAGGCCGAGGGCCCGGCGTACTCCTCGTCGGGGTTGTCCTCCATCATCTGCAGCTTGGCCTCGATCGCACGGATCTTAGCACTCGTGCTGAGGGAGGACAAGAGAGAGACACAGGGAGGGAGTGAGTGAGGCCGGGGGGAGGGAGGGAGACAAAGAGACCAAGAGGGAAAGACAGGGTGAGCGAGGGAGAGAGAGTTCAGAGAAAGCAAGTGGTGGGGATGAAGTGCTAAACTGAGTGAGTGAGGAAGAGGCTTGTTTAGGAGGAAACGGAGGGAGGGAGAGAGGGAGGGGGGGAGGGAGGGTGGTGTGAGCAAGAGAAAAAGAGAGAGTTAGAGCTGTTAGAGCTGGAGGAGAGAAAAAGGAAGCATTGTGTTCAATCTTTCAGCTCTTCCTCTAGCGTTTTGAAGTGTACTGCCAAGTGGACAGAGTAAGACAGATGGCCAGCATGCATGCAGCCTGACAGGCAGACAGACCTGAGGCCAGTGGTGGGCATCGCAGGGTCGTCAGAGCTGCAGGACGGCTCCAGACTGGCAGGGGTGCTCTTGTCCCCTCGGAAACCCTCAAACCTCTGCAGGGATGGAGGGAAACAGAGGGATGGGAGAGGGTGGGGCGACAAAGGCAGACAGAGTGATGGAATAAGACAGAGAAACAGAAGCAGTGATAAGGGGAGACCGAGGTAGTGATGGAGACAGAGGCAGTGATGGAGACAGAGGCAGTGATGGAGACAGAGGCAGTGATGGAGACAGAGGTAGTGATGGAGACAGAGGTAGTGATGGAGACAGAGGTAGTGATGGAGACAGAGGCAGTGATGGAGACAGAGGTAGTGATGGTGACAGAGGTAGTGATGGTGACAGAGGCAGTGATGGAGACAGAGGCAGTGATGGAGACAGAGGTAGTGATGGAGACAGAGGTAGTGATGGAGACAGAGGTAGTGATGGAGACAGAGGCAGTGATGGAGACAGAGGCAGTGATGGAGACAGAGGCAGTGATGGAGACAGAGGCAGTGATGGAGACAGAGGTAGTAAAGAACATGAAGAACATGAAGAAAATGTACCGGTCAATGCATCGTAAGGCCAGTCAACATAATAAGATAGAGAGCTGTTTTACAGAGAATGAACTGCAGCCTCCTCCCACACAGAAACCATTTAACCAGCTCTGAACCAATCAGTGATCAGCATCCTTAGCTTACAGTCCCACCATGGACAGATCAATGGTCAGGAGGTAGAAGGGCCATGATTGGTCAAATCCTCGCCCTGAGGCATTATGGGAGAAGCCGAACAGCACAGCAATAGCCTGCGTGTTCATTCCTCTCAAAACCTCCCTTCTCAACCTCCACCCTCCAACCTCCACCACACCAGCCGCGCCCTGACCACCTGGGGAGAGAAGAAGAAGGAGGAGGTCAATAAAAATGATATATATTGGTTTTGCTGAGGGGATCCGAGGTTAAGAAGAAAGGGTTTTGTAAACATTGGCATAAAAAAATAAGAACAGGACTATGAGGCAGGCTAAGAGGCAGGAAGAGGACACACACATGGCGGGGGGGGGGGTTTGGCTGGAAGAAGTGTTGTTGTCTAAGAGGCGGCACAGTTAACCTTGACCTGCCGCTGCTGTCCCTTTCCCCTTCTGGGCGGGGGAGGGGGGGTTGAGGAGGGGGACAGGGGCGTGATACGGCCCCATACAGGATATCCCTACTCCACAGGCCAGCTGCCCATTGTTAGGAGACAGGCAGGGCTACTGCAGTGGGACTAGCTACTGTTATTACTGCCCGGAGTCTGGGAAGACACAGCACCTCTTCTGGTTGGGGGGGGGCTCGACCTAGCATCGGGAGGCCACATACCAGCACGTACATGTGTGTGTGTGTTACAGGTAGGTAGGATAAAGCTCTGTGACACTCACCTTTACCTGTGTATGTGCCCAGCGTACCACCAGCTTCTTCGACAGGGCCAGCTTCCCATTCAGACACTGGATGGCCCGCTCAGCCTCCTACGCGCACAGCCACCAGAATTATGAATCACTTTTAATAGCACGGGCAGTCAATATATCCTTATTCCTTACAATGGCCTGATAACAGAGACAATCGTAGCTGATGATGGATCACACACACACAGACACTCCCTGGTGTGTGTGTGTGCGCGCGTGTCTCATGGACACACAGTTCCTCTCAATAACACCCCAGGGACAGCATCCTGTCCCACTTGACACACTGGCAGTTGAAAGAGATCCTTATCATAAGGGGTTCTGAGCCTTATCTGTTACTAGTCAATGAGGACACACACACACACAAGCCTGTAAGCCAGAAAGTCTCAACAACCTCTAGATAACAATGCATGGTTTTATCTTTCTTGTTCCAACGTGGGTCTAGCTTTGGAAAAACTGGAAAAAAAGGGATGCTCAGTGTGTGTGTGTGTGTGGCGTACCTCTTTGGTGTGAAAGTTGACAAAGCAGTAGCCCCGAGGTTGGCCCTCCATAGGACCTGCCTTGTGGAACAGGAAGTCAAACTGCTTCACCTTCCCAAACCTCTCCAGCAGCTTTACCAGGTGGTACCTACACACAAGCACAGGGAAGAGGAGTCCATTCAGATCAGCACAGGCTCTATGCATGAAGCCGATGGGAAGGTCAAGGATCTCAACAGGAGAATCACACAACACCCCAGCAAAGGCTATCATAATGAACCACAAGGCTAACATAATTGAGAACAATATCTCCACTTTTCACCCTAATGCTACTGGATGGTTCTTAGGGTCTAGACCAGGGTTACGGTCTAGAATGGGACTAGTCCAGACCAGGGTTAGGAGCTACAGTTGGACTAGTCTATTTATTTATTTAGTCATTTAGCAGACGCCCTTATCCAGAGCAAGTCTAGACCTTACCCTAGACCTTAGTGTAGACCAAGGTTAGGGTCTAGAGTGGGTTGTGTGTCACCCAGTGTGTCAGAGGAGACCTGGTTAGTAGACAGCTCTCCTCACACCTCGTCCTCTGCAGTAAATCTCTCATTAAGACAATACAGAGGATACAGAAGCAGCCGACCACAATGAGGAAGTAAAACAAGAGGAAGCAGGCTGAGATCTCCCTCAGGAGCCCCGGGCAGCACACACACACACCACCAACACACACACACCACCCACACACACACTCCGTTGCTTTGGCTGCTTGGCCGCTGGTTGCCGTGGGAAACGAATTGTGTGAGAGAGGTGGTGTCCGTGGTAACCGACGGAGGGTTCATTGTCACCTCCGCCTCCAGGAAGTATAAATATTATTAATTACTGTACACTGGTCGTTCTGGGGTGAGGGGTGAGAAACGTACTGGAGGTATTCATGACATGAGTGAGTGTGAGCGTGTGTGTGAGCATGTGTGTGTGAGCATGAAGCAAGCTGGGTAGAAGGGGAGCCGTCTGAACAAGAAGCTGTCGTTTTCATGCGTCTATGTCGACAACATTCACAGCCAGCCGTGCATGCAGGGTGTGCGTGTGTGTGCGCGCGCGCGCGCGAATGTTGCGAATGTGTTTACGCAGAAGAGCAGACTGATTCCCTCTGATGTCCGAGCCAAACACCACACATAGAATGTCAGTACATGGCATTGCACGCACACCGTCGCACGCACGCCATTACCTCATCCCATCACCTCACGTGAGCGCTACCTAAACACCTGTGACATGACGAGCAGGGCCCTGGAACCCACACCGCGCCAAACTTGTGAAACTCATTTAGGGATGGGTGTCAAAACCCTGATAACCATCACATATGATACAGGAATGGAATTCATCATCTCCTCCCTGTGTGCATCCAAGGAGAAGTTTTATTTACGCCAAACCAAGTCACACAGGTCATATTGACGGGAAATGACTAATACTGACGTACGACTATATTAGAGTATTTGTAAAAATACCTACTTCATAGAATCTGATGTGAGAAGATGTACCTTGTTCCTTCACAGCACTAACACAAACATGGCAGTTTATTTTAATGGTGGCTATAATGTTTCGAGAACTGTACTTCAAATGAATTCAGTTGTGCAAGAAAATGTTTGTGCAGTAACACAAGATGCAGGGAGTAACGAGCAGGACTGCTCAGGACTGCTCGGAACAAATATCAGTGTGTTTTTTGCGCCCAGTCACACAGTGTCACTATTTCACACGCAACATTTTTCCTCTTCAGAATGTGCATCCGCATGTTCTACAGCTGTCGTGGGAATGTGCGCAGTCTCACGGCAAGTTCTGTTTTCACATGCCGTCTTGTGCGTAGAAGGTTGCGCATGCCTGTTTCTTTGTGTGTACGCACACACTTTATAAATGAGGCTCCTGGTCACCAAAGCTCAACCTGTGGTCTTCAACAATCGTAAATCATAATAATATTCATAATAAGCCTGTCACAAGAAATGGTTTGCTTTCTTGCTAATTGAAAACACGGTGCTAGTTGGAGTCGTCTCCTTTTGTTCTGGTCCACCAGCCTGGGAATAGCCTTGTCCAAGACTTCCAGAGATGTTTGGCTTTTATTGTTTTGTCCCAACAGTTATTTTTAATCCTAGAGAGCAGGGAGTCAAGAGAGTTCTGCGGTAGTGGGGAGGGGGGGGGGGGGGCTGGGGGTGTCCGGGAGGGGGGGGGGGGGGTCCAGGAGGGGGGGGGGGGTCCAGGAGGGGGGGGTGTTAATGTCTTCCCCCCCAAGAGTCCCTGGGGCTCTGGCCCAAGGAGAGTGTCTCACTTTCCAGACCCTCCCTCAGCACTCCCTCCCCAGGCAAGAACAGGGGGTCTTCCTGCACTGGTAGAGATTGAGGAGTTGATAGCGTGTGTGTGTGTGTGTGTGTGTGGGGGGGGGGTACAGTACCACAATGCATCTCTCCAGGGGGTTGTTAAACCTGGGTGGGTGAGCCAGAGTTGTTTTCCAGTGTACAGAGTGCTCAGAGAGGCTGGAGCATATCAGAGCCTACTCAGGAGGCTCTCTTTTATAGGGTTAGGAGAATGGGAGAGGGCAGGATGGAGGGGGGGGAGAGAGAACGAGAGAGAGAGAGAGAGAGAACGAGAGAGAGATCTAGTTTAGACACCATCTGGTGGAAGTAGGATATTTTCCAGGATCCAGAGTCCTGTCACTGCCAAAGGCCTTGGGGGCATCTTCCAGCTGCCCTTCCCAGAGGACGGGGTGATCGATGGCTACTGCTGCGACCCCCCCCCCTCTCTCTCTCTCTCTCTCTCTCTCTCTCTCTCTCTCTCTCTCTCTCTCTCTCTCTCTCTCTCTCTCTCTCTCTCTCTCTCTCGCTCTCTCTCTCTCTCTCTCCTTTATACTTCACCCCCCCCCCCCCTCATCGTCCCTAACCCAGCCCCCTATGTATCTCCTCCTCTACCCACAATCCATCACTTTGGCAGAGAATCCACATTAACCACCAAATTAGAAATCACAGCTTAGTTTCTCCATTACTGAATTCTCCTTAAACAAAAGGCTGTAGGCTAGTCTGTAGGTGTGCCAACACTTACCAAACACAAAACTCACTTTTTTCTTTTCCACTGACCACCACCCCCCCCCTCCCCCCACCACACACACACACACACACTCTCTCCATCTAAAGCAATTACTCTCTCTCTCACACACACACACACACTCACACTCTCCCCACATTACGTTGAGAGCGAGGGCTCTACACGGCAACAGGGCTGCCCTGACCGGCTACAACAAACACTCCCTACGAGCCAGATAATTAATCTCCCCACCACCAGCCTGTAGGCATGGCTGTTGTTCTCACTCAACCAGGTTATTTAAAGGAAAACAGAGCGGGAGAGGGGAAGGAAACGCCTGTCTAGACGCCCGGCCAGGGTAAACCATACATTCTCCAGGAGCCCCCGCGGGCCAATCTATGCATGTGCCTCCCCCCCCCCTCTCCTCCTCCATCCCTCCCTCCCCTCCCCCCAGCCCGCCCCAGATACAGGCTGACAGAGAGCAGGTAAACAGACCAGGTGAGTGAGGGATGAGGGCCGCCCCTCGGCAGAGCAGGTCTCCATGCCTCACTGCCTCTCTTTCACACGCCCGGCCTCGCCTGCTCATTCTCCAGCTCGCGCAGACGCCGCGGCTAATCAATCACCAGGGAAACCAGCAGCAGAAGCTGGATCTGGAACAGAGTTTGCAGATCGCACTTCACCCCTCAGAGCTGCGAGGCTGCTTTCTCACTCAAAGGCACCTCCCCATTGGTCTCAGATACTGGGCTACACATAACCAACTTTCATTACCGGAGTCAAAAAAGGCTGTATTATCCAGATGAGCAACAGCATACCTTGACACATAGATACGATGGGTCCAGTATATTTACTGCCATGTTAATACAGGGAGATGTGGTCTACAGGGAGGATAACAATTGCTGGGAAAAACCGTTTAAAACCATGTTGTTACTTACAGCAAGATCAGCCCAGCAAATGCACAACCATTACCTTTCCCTCTTGACTGTATAGTTATCGGTAACCTATACACATAAGGCCTAATTGGCTGCAATGATTCGAATAGTCAGGTGAACCCCAGCCTCTTAGTTGAGCAGAGAGATGGTGGACCGGGAGAGACATTCACTCACTCAGTGATCTTAGGGTCGATGTTACCGATCCACAGGCGGTTTCCCTCGTGAGCCACGCTCTCCGATAAGATGGAGGCATTCTCCACTGTATCCGCTGCCGACATGGATGTCTGTGACGAGAAAAAAGGACGTGTACAATTTATTAGACGATCATTCATATTTTAAAGGCAATATCCTTATTAGGTAACGGATTTAACACAGCTGACGTATTACCTATGTATATAGCTAGATTACATTAGGCCTATATCTTATTCTGTAAATATAGTTTGCTAGCTAGACAAGCTTTAACAATGTATCCATACTTACAACCGAGGTCTGTGTAGTCACGATGAGTTTGCTGTAGTAAGCTACTGTTTACAGTCCACACTGTGTAAACAATCGGGTAGCATTCAAAATAGAGCTATTGTAAGTTATCTAGGTGTTCCATTTTGTATCGATAATTATATAGCGGTAAATTGAGTAAAAAATACGCTTGTTTTTAACTTATTGATGACTGTACTACCATACATTGGTTCAACCAGCTAGCTCTAACGCAAATAGCGTTCGTTTAGCAAGCTATGCTTTGAGTTTACCTGCTCTTTTGAAACGACTGGTTGAAGAATTGTTCAGCTATACCGTGAAAGTTATCAAGCTTCTGTGGATGCCCGTTAATGTTCTTAATATACGATCATTTCGATCTTATTTAAAGTTAGCTTTAATGAGCTAGCTAGCTCCAAACGAATAGCATCAACAAAGGCGCAGTGTAATGAGGTACTACACACGATCAAGTGGTGGACGCTCGTTTCTTATTTAAGGTCCGCCCGGTACGTAGGCGGGTTTTTTCTTTTGCATAGGCTTTTGCTACTAACTCCACCCGGCAGGGGTAAAAATATTTGAAAATGAATACCTACATATGGTTGAAAGTTGATGACGTTTAACGCATGTGTCATTGTACATTGCAGCGTTTCCAATGTTCTTCACTACCATGCTTCTCTGAGGACGGTGTATGCAAAAGTAAGTGTATAAGGTGTAAATATAAAACGGTTAACTGTTTATTGATGCATAGCTACTGTGGAGGTGTCCCGAGGATACAAATTTAAATTCCAAATTCTGACGTATTTACATTAGCCAATGCCAATGTCGACCTTCCTTATCACAGTTATGCTTTAAGAAAAACAACAACATTTTATCTCTTCATATGTCTCTTAAACTCTTAATCTGTGAATGAACTGTTCTAGATATCAAATTAATTATAGGAACTTTCGGTAATCGTATTCAGTTTAAAGGAAAACCCTGCTTGTAGACGTATATTATTTTACTCAGTACTGATAAGGCATAGTGATGTCTACATGTTAACTGGAGTGAGGAGGAGCATGACTGCAGCCTGTTTCTGAAGTAACAAACAGCAAGCTGTGTGTACCTCGCAGAGCACCTGGGCAGCAGTCTCTCTGCTTCACGTCCTGTGTAAAGACAGCCGTCATCTCATCTCCCCTCCCCTCCTTCAGCACCGCACAGATTCCTCTGTTTGACACACGCACGCACGCACACACACACACACACACACACACATAAACAGACATGCTTATCAGTTTAGATCCCCCCCAACTCAACCAGCTGTCTCTTTCAGTCGGCCTGGTGTTAGCTTATATGTAGGAGTGATGCTATCACAACCAGAGGTTGCCTTCAGAAAGTGGTTGAATGGGCTTTGTTGACATAGTATTGATACTGTAGAGTGCAGATTGTAAATATTGTGCGTGCGTGGCTATTGTGATACCTCATGTAGCACAAAGCAGTCTCGGCCCAGTGGGAGGGAGAGACCCTGATGTTGTCACGTCCACCTGTGTGATAGTTTAGCGCCCTGCTCCTACCAACAGCATGGAGAGTGTAAATTCATCATGCACAATAGAAGGTTCAGCCTAGCCAATATACATGGCTGGGCTGTTCAAGCCTGCTGCCTGTGAATGGTACGGTTCAGCTAGGCTCGCTCATGGATACGAGGAGGTGAGGTGGGTGGTTGGATGGGAGTGAGTTAATGTGTGTTACTCGTCTCTGGAGTTCCCCTTGAGGAATGCATTGTTGCGTGGAGGTAGGAGGGAGTGTGACAGAAGGACTTTAAAAGCTCTCCCAACTACGGCTGAAAACTCTGTTTCTTAGGAAACCGTCAGTGGTTATGGGATTTTGGTTTTGCAGTGTTTGTTGGTTAGGAACAAAAAGGATTGGATGTAGCCAAATGCCATGTTAAACTGTTGTTAATCTTGACTCCTGGTAGATGTTGGTACTGCCCCCTGGTGACTGAAATGTTCCACTACCACAACATATTCTCAACTGTTATGTTGACGGACGCCTACCACTATAAATATGATAACGGGTTTCCTAACCTCATTGGTTACTGTTAGAATATACTGTGACACACTTCGATAAGCTTGGAATAGATCATTTAGTGGTCACCAAACTGTTTAGTAATTTCCACCTCTGTGTGTGTGTGTTCAGATATGGCTTTGAGTCAGCTGGGCCTGCTCCGTCCGGGGCTGTGTCGCTCCCTGGGGCCCCTCTTGAGGGCTCCTCTGGCCGTGTCCTCCAGGGTCCCCTACCTGCTCCAGCCCCAGCCCAGGCACCACATCCCCACCCTCCCCCAAGCCCCCTGCTTGCGTCTCTACGCCACCAAGAAAAGCAAAGGTGAGTGGCCTTGAGCTTCCTCTCAGCTGAGCAGATGTGGCGTTGCTGGCGGTGGCTCTGGACATCTGAGTAGGGTAGGAGGCCTTGGTGAGGATTTGAACCCAAGTAAGGCAGCTACTGTGTGTGTTTGTTTCTTCCCCTCAGCGAAGGCCAAGGCTCAACCGGCAAAAGTGAACATCAACGCGGCGCTGGTTGATGACATCATCAACCTGGAGAAAGTGAAGGAGGACTTGGAGGCTGTCCTTACTTCACTGAAGGATGACTTCAGCCGCAACCTCAGCATCAGAACCTCTCCAGGTCTCTCTCTCTCCTTCTCCTACTGTTTACCTGGTCGAGTGAAAGAGAGAGTGAATCCCTGTGTTCACTCTCTCTGACACAGGGCCTGAGGGGGGTAGTGAACCCTGACTCTTGACCTCTCACTGACCCCTGCTTCCTGAACTACATCCAGGTCACCCCATGCCCCCTCCCCCACTCCTCTGGCCCGTACCAAAGTTTAGGAGAGGAAACAGAAACTGCCCCAACCCAGATTAGAGAAGGCCCCTCACTTCCCCCTCCTCTTCCTCCATATACCCCCCCCCCCCCCCACACACACACACACACACACACGCCCTCCCTCATCGCTTTGTTCCCTTCTCAGCCCATACTTGGGCCCCACTATCTCTCCTGACTGTTACTTATTGCTGCATCCTTCCCTCATCCCTGCAGCCTTTCCTCCTCGGTCCAGAGGCCCAGTAGTAAAGGGAAGCAGGGGGACTCAGGGCTGACAAGGAAACAGGATGGAGGGATGAGATGGAGGAACGGAATGACATCATCATTAGTTTGTCTGTTCCATGATGACCTCATCTGGGTCTTATAAAAGAGAAAGAGAGATCGCGAGGGTGGGTGTGTAGAGACTGTGTGTGTGTGAGGATGGATGTGTGTGTGTGTGTGAGGATGGATGTGCAGAGAGCACTGATGCCCTGACCTAGTCCCACTGTCCTGGAAGACACATAGTATTATGGCCTGCCCCTCAGCCTCTCCCTCTGAATGAACTCTTATCTCCATGGTTACACCAGGCCTCAGGGTGACCTAAGAAAGGGTTGTGTTCCACCCTGTATCAGCCTGCTGGAGAGGAAGGAGAGGCTCTCCTCAGTCTTCTAAGCCCTTTCTCTGTGTCTGTCAGTGGGCTTCCCTGACCAGGAAGAGAGCCCTTTGCCTAATGGCCTCTCAGCCAATCGCGTGCTCCGCACGGGAGGAAGTAGCTGTGTGCCCTCTGGGAGTGTTAGCAGATGTGGCGGCACACGCCAGGGCTCAGGTAACATGGACAGACGAGAACCGGAAGAGAGACGGGTAGAGAGCTGACAGACTGGTTCTGGTTCCTGGTTCTTGGTAGTTCCGTCTAGTCAAGGGGTTGTATTTTTGGATTTTCTGTTCCTCTGAATGCGAAGGTCGGTGAGAGACTGCAGAATTGGCTCACCCTCCGTTATCCAAAACCTTTGCACACATGCACACACACACCCTTTGCTTGCCAGCGATGATGGAGTTGATGTAAGACAGAGTTGTGGAGTGAGGAAACGGCAGCATTTGAGGTTAACCAGAGGAGGAGAGGAAAGGAGAGAGGAGAAGAGAGGAGAGGTAGAGGAGTTCCATGACCCTGGGTGCACACAGTGACAGGTAGAGCAGACCTCTGACTGGTGTGTGTGTGATGTTCCTCAGGAGCCCTGGACCACATCGTGGTGACCACCAAGGATGGGAAGTTCCCTCTCAACCAGCTGGGCCAGATCTCCATGAAGTCTCCTCAGCTCATCATGGTCAACATGACCGGCTTCCCAGAGGTCAGACAACCACACACACAAACACACACACACACCACACTACACTACACTCTCTCCCCCTTCCCTCCCCCTTTTTCTCACCCCGATCTGTCTCTATCACCCCTCTCTCTCACCCCTCCTCTCTCACCTCTCTGTCACCCCCCTCTGCCCTTTTTATCACAGGGTGTCACATTTGGGACTGAAGGCAATGTTACACAATTCATACACACACACACACATATACACACTCCGATCCCTACAGCAAGACCATAGATCTCTCTGGCAGGGTAACTGGAGCGGCCTGGTCCAGCCAAGCTGATAGATGGTTCTGGTCCAGTCTGGCCTTTGTTCTACGAGAGGCGGGGCTAGCTGTCACCAGCAGGAAATGACATCATCATACCCCCGGGGTAGCAGGAAGGGCTCTTTCATTTATCACTCACCCTTTTTTCTCTTTCTTGTCTTTGCTCCCCTCTTTATTTCTTGTAGCCTGTACTCATTTTTTTCGTCGCACGTTCCAAATGATTTAATGGATTCATAACAACGCCACTATATCAAATGCACCCAAAGAACTTGTGCGGACACTGTTCTGGCACTCACCAACACCAAATCAAGTGTACCTCAAGTATCAGTACAGTGCAGGCCCTCTCAAGTCCGGAGGTGAGCACACAGCCACCTGAGCTAATAGGCCTTTAATGAACCCAATCCATTACCCCACTGTTGTTGCTCCATTAATTAAGAGGAAGAGTGTTAACTCCACCCCCCTGGGACTTCTCCTGAGACGCAGCCTTCATTACCACACAGGTCTGGGGGATGGAGGGAGAGGAGAGCAAAATGCTTGTGTGGTACATTAACAAGGTGTTTTCTTTAGGTGCCCCTCTCCTCCATCCTCCCCCCCCCCCAACAACCCCCTCCTCATCCACTTCTCTTCCCCCACTTTGAACTGTGCTGGTGTGTTTGATGTGGGACCGCAGTCTAATTCCACTGTTTCCAGCATATTAACCAGAACAAGTCTGCTGTTTCCACAGGATTCCAACCTTTCTTTTTTCTTCTTTTTTCCCTTTTTTTGTATTTCAAGAACCGGCGGAGAGGTTGGGAAATAGCTGTGATGATGAATTTGATGCAGGGACCAATCAAACTGAGGCATGGCCTGGATCGATCATCCTAGAGTTCACACAGGAACCTGAGAGGGAGGCTGGGGGTGTGTGTGTGTGTGTGTGTGTGTGTGTGTGTGTGTGTGTGTGTGTGTGTGTGTGTGGGGGGGGGGTATAGGGAAGTATTAAACAGACAAAGGTCTCCTGCATTAATACATACAAATAATCCTTCCTTTTATCTGCCTGCCAACTACATCTCCCAGTGGAAGAGACCAGGAAGTGGACACATTAGTAAAGGAGGAGAAAGAGAGAGTGGAGGGCGAGAGAGAAAGAAAGGAAGAAAGAAAAAGAGAATGAACGAAAGGGGAAGTGAAGGAAGGGAATGCAATATGCTCGTTGTCAGATCCCGTATTTGCATGTTTTCACCCTGAGCGCTGAGGGTCGGAGCCACGCAGCTGCAGCCGAGAGGAGGCCTGAGTGAGACGTCAGGTTCAGCTGGAGCGTCGCTAGACGGTCCGCTGGTTGTGTAGAGACACGTGTCCTCTGATACTCTGTTGTGACCCACACATCCCTAGGACAGCCCCCCCTCCTACACACACACACAGTGCATTTGGGGGGGGGGGGGGGGATGTACAGCTCTGTTCCAGGGGGCCTTTCTCTGACAGGACCTGCGGCACTTCCACACCACTGTGCTGCCCCTCCCTCAAATACCCCCAACCCTGACCTGCTCTCACTACACCCCCCCCCCCCACCCCCACACACACACACCAAGGAGATACACCCTCTGTGGCAGACCCCACCCCCCCACCCTTTTACTCTTAACCTTCACCTATGAACCCCTATCCTCATCCAGAGTGGGCTGGTTAGAGAGATGTTGGCCAGCCCACCCCTGCTCTTAAGGTCTGGATCAAAGGCAGGCTGTGGCCCCAGGTCTAGATCTGGGCCTTCTGGTGCTGCTGAGGGACAAGCAGAGAATTGGAATGGAGGGGGGGGGGGTTGACAGGGGCTGGGGGGTCTTCAGGTGAAGTTATTGGCGGTGGCCCCAGCTGGTAGTCATTAACTCTGTGTGTGTGTGTGTCCCATTCCCCCAGGCCACAGCTGCTGCCACCCGTGCCCTCAGAGAGAGCAGCATGAAACTCAACCCTGAAGTGGAAGGGACCATCATCAGGGTGCCTATTCCCAAGTAAGACACGCGCACACTTGTGCACACACACACATCCACACACACAGGGAGGAAGGAACAACATCCTCAGAACGTTTCCGTCACAGCAGCAGACGGAAGGACAGACAGACAGACTGAACGACAGACAGGCAGACAGACAGACTGAACGACAGGCAGACAGACAGACAGACTGAACGACAGACATACAGACTGAACTACAGACAGACTGAACGACAGACAGGCAGACAGACAGACAGACAGACTGAACGACAGACAGACAGACAGACTGAACGACAGACAGACAGACTGAACGACAGACAGACAGACAGACTGAACGACAGACAGGCAGGCAGACAGACAGACTGAACGACAGACAGACAGACTTAACGACAGACAGACAGACTGAACGACAGGCAGGCAGACAGACAGACTGAACGACAGACAGGCAGACAGACAGACAGACAGACTGAACGGCAGACAGACTGAACGTAGACAGGCAGACTGACCGTACAGAGGCAGACAGCAGCAGGTGTTTGCTTGGCAGAGGGAGGGGCGGGGAGGCGAGGCGGATGGACGCCCCTACCCTACAATCAGCCTCGGCACGCAAAGCACATTTGCATCTCCAAAGAGAGCGAGTGGCTTGATTGGCTGAGAGTCAGTAATTAAGCATTATTGTTTGCGGTAAATAGACAGGCACACTTGGATTGTTTGCAAATAGTCTCCAGACAGAACGTGGCAATTAAGGAGAGAGAGAGAGAGAGAGAGAGAGAGAGAGAGAGAGAGAGAGAGAGAGAGAGAAGGCAAAGAGTTCCACCAGATACAGAAAACAAACTTGCCGACAGCCTGACTGACCTGTCTGGATGCAGATAGCTGGGAAGCCATACAGAAACGCTGACTGAACTATTTCAAGAGCAGTACCTAAAAGTCATTTGTGTGTGTGTGTGTGTGTGTGTGCGCTTGCCCGCTCTCCACAGAGTGACACGGGAGCACCGGGAGAATCTCGCCAAGCTGGCGAAACAGTTCGGCCACAAGGCCAAGGAGTCTGTGAGGAGGCTGCGGTCTGCAGCCGTCACCCACGTGAAGAAGTCCAAGGAGAGCACCTCCGAGGACACGCTGCACCTCATCGAGAAACAGGTACACACTGTGTGTGTGTGTGTGTGTGTGTAAACCTTACCAATTGGTCTCTCCTTTTCCATTGTCAGCTTCAGCAAATGGCCGACAGCTATGCAGCAGACATCGACAAACAGCTGGCCACCAAGACCAAGGAGCTGCTTAGCTGAAACACACACACACACCAAGACCAAGGAACTGCTTAGCTGAAACACACACACACCAAGACCAAGGAACTGCAGGTGCCGCGACACAAGCAGAAGGAAAAAGTTTCTTACATTTGATAAGGGTTTGTACCAACCATACCAAGTGATTAAAGGTGATACCTGGTGATATCAGAAGTGTCACCATGAAAACGTGAATAGAGGTTTAAGAAATCCACACAATGGTGACTACCCACCCTCCTGCTTAGTTATAGTAAACACATTTTTGTCAGAGAAGCTGCGTCTGTGCTGTTTTAGCTAGTCTGGCACCGTCCATGTCGATGCTGTGTTAGCTAGCTTGGCACAGACTGTGTATGCCGTATTGGGTAGCCTGGCACTGTCTCTTTGTGATGCATTATTAGCTAGGCTGGCACCCTCCCTGTTCAATGTTATATTTGTGTGTTTAGTTGGTGATGCGTAAACATCAGTTGGCATGGCACGACAGTGCCTGTCGATTGCCTCCATTCCCTGGTCTCCAAACAAACATACCCAGGCTGCGATGGGCTTTTAATGGGTCCTGGGAGCCTCCTGCTAATCAAACTGAAGCCACGAGAGTCGTTTGTTTATGTTACAAGGCAGCCCTCTGGATGTAAACGTTGGCTGTGGCTTCCTTGGGTGGAGTTATGGAGTCTCGTGGTCTTCCAGTGTTGAAGGAGCTTAGATAGCCTTAACGGGTTGCCAAACATTTGTTTCACATTCGATGATAAAAGGGGGGCAGCTACTCCAGAAGAAGAAAAGAAGCCCTGATTCGTCCTCCCCCCCCGTCCCCTTTTTTCCGTTTGTGTGAGGATTGATCCACGAGCTACCCAAACGTAAACACACAATAAAAGTGGGCATGTTATTGATGGTGGCCATTACTGGAACAGTGCTTTGTACCCTGTGTCATCTCTCTTCTTCTGTTTTCTCTTCTTCTCTGGTCTTTCATGTGAGTCACATGTCTCCCCCATTAGCTGGAGTGATAATGTTCCTTTCCTGCGAACAGACCATAATAAGCCCTGCAACCACAGCCATCCATTAGGCTCCGGGGCTTGGCTCACTTGGCCTGGTCCTCTCTCGGTCTAGCTGGCTCTCTAATGGCTTCGCTGGAGTTGTGGGGGGGAAAACACCAGAAAGAGGGCGGTGGTTGCAGAGGAGGAAGTGGTGGATATAGAGATGGTGAAGAGAGTGAGGTTTAGAGGAGGAGCAGGAGAAGGTGGAGCAGTTAAAAGTAGAAGATGGGAAAGCAGTGTTGGAGGAGGTGGTTGAGGAGATAGTGGAGGAATAAGGAGTTTCGAGGTATAAGAGGAGAAGGAGGAGTGCCAACATTTGGGTAATGGCAGGTTTGGGGTGTGTAGGGGTGTCCATATGTCAGTCATTTGGGACCATTGTGTACCTTGGCCTTAAACAGGGCTGGATGATGGATGGAGGCCGTCTCTGGCCCGCGACACAGCCTGGGAAATTGCTTTCAGCTGATAGCTTCATTTCAGTTGACATTTATCAAGTGAATTACCCTGTTCTCTGCCCCTGCCTGTGTACGATTTAGCTACCCTCACCAAAGTATGGATGGGGTGGGGGGGGGCGGGGGTGGAGAGAGGAGAGGTCATGTTTTTTCTTTAGCCTCTCGCAAAATATACAAGTCTAAATTGGCTCAGTAAACTGTAGAATTGATAGTGTACACTACACTAAACCAGGAAGGCTTCAGGCAAGGGAGGAAGAGGGATATGGCTGCCGTCAGTCCTAACTCTGCCTCGTTCTACGTGTCAGTCATCGTCCTTTCACATAGAATACAGAGAAATTGAAATCTCTCCCAGAGACATTTTCCACATGACTTTCTATGCAGATCACTCAATGGTGAAGGACTCCTTTCCCTCCAGTGTAGCAAGGTCTGAGAGTCTTGGGACAATGGGCAGAACTATTTCATTGCTATGCAGGTCTGGGGAGGATGAGTAGGCTATCATCCCTCCCGTCCGTCCGTCCCTCCTCCCATCCCTCGTTCCTGGACGCTTCTGTCTGATTACGCGCCCCACACCCCGCAGATGAGCCGGTGGTTAGAGAGAAAGGAGAGAGAGACCCGCGGCAGGGGCACTTCAGCGGGGGACAAGATTGGCTCCAGCACGCCCCTCGCGTGCGCACTCGTCGCTGGAGTGCGGGAGCCGGCCGGCGATCTCATCAAGAATGCAATCAGCGTGAATATGTATACATGAATATGTAATGCCGTCGGCTCGGCGTGGCGCTGATGGGCCCGGCGCTGCCGACACACAGGCCACCACGCTCACTGCATATGTAAATTGGACTGAAAATTAACAGGGATTTGAGACTCTGAGGATGGTTCTTGTCAGGAGGAGGGCAGGGGGGTAGGGAGCGTGGGGGGGGGGGGGACTCTAAGCCCTGTTCATCTCGTGTGCCAGGACAGAGAGGGCGGAAGAAGAATATAGAAGCACTTTCTTTAGGCATTGTTCAGGGAAAGGCTGGAGGGAGGATGGAGGCTGGAACGTGTGTCTGGGTTTTGAGGTCCATGCTACTTGAGGGAGGGGTGGTGCGGGGAGGCGGAGGGGGCATTTGAAGGGGTATTTGTGTAGGATGTTGGACATTTTAATAATCAGGTAACTAATCCCGAGGAATGGTTTCCTTCCTCGCCAGTGCTGTGACACGGGCCTGACTTGGCCTGGGAGCTATTTCCACGCCACAGAACGCGTGCGCTCATTTCAAGTACAGGGCTACCCCCTAGGTGCACCCTGCCGGCCGTTCGTGGTGAAGACCCCCCCACCCACCCCCCCGCCCCACCGCACCCCAGGAACAGAACCCGCTCTCAGTCAGAAGTGGTTCAACTGTCATTTCAAATAGTCTGGACGTCGTGATTACCGGCACGGGAGGAATTATATATTTAGCTTTATGTCCTCTGCCATTTCCTACCCCCTACTTGATCTTAAGTGACTAGTTCCCTGGATATTACTGTGTCCAGGGAGCTGAACTCATCTCTTGGGGGGTGGGGGCGGTGTAATCAAGAACTCAGAGTGAGAGAGAAGTGGAGGGAGGGGTGGGGTGTAGTAAGATTGCAGTAGTGCCGCGATGGTCTGCTTCTATGGTTGACTGCTCTGTATATAACATCATATACATACAGATTGGTTGACGGTCCACCCTGTATTTCTAGATAGATAGAGAAGGCCAATTGTGGATCTCTCCTGACAGAGTGCCTCATGTAAAAACATGGGTTCTGTTTTCTCTGTCTGAAGGGTGGCAGATTTGATAGGAATTGATGTCCATATAGCCAACGGATGGGAGGAGTTCTTCACTTCACAAGGAAATGTCCTTCTCATCTAGTCAACCTAACTGTCTTGTTGCCATCAAAAACCAGGGGACAATAGGATCTTTCTCTTCTTAACCTGGGTGTATGTGAGGCAACACAGTGGACCAGCCAGGACATACCCATTCTACCCCTCCCGTCATCAGTTTCCCCCCAAAATGATCCCATCAAGGATCAGACCTAATAACACGATCCCTCGCTCATAAATAAAAGTGATCATTTGGAGAGCTAATGGTGGGATCGGACAGGAAGTCTGTTAATCTGCAACCTGAGCTGACAGGAAGGAAGGAGCCAGGAAGTAGGTCTCAGAGCTTTCACCAATCATATTCATCACAGCACTCTGGCTCTGAGTCATCTGAGTGCAGCGCTGCACTTAACTAAACATCTCAGACCTAAAATAAATGCTTCCAGGTTACCCTGCACCCTGGTCGCCCGACCCACCCACCTGATATCAATTACCCTGGCGAGCTTGGAGGAGGAGGCTGGGGACTGGAGAAAGGAGTAAAAAGGCTGTGGTCTGGAGAGAGGCTGAGGGCTGGAGAGAGGCTGGGGGCTGGAGGGAGTAGTAGAGAGGCTGGGGGCTGGAGGGTGGAGAAGGAGGCTGGGGGCTGGAGGGAGGAGAAGGAGGCAGGGTCTGGAGGCTGGAGGGAGGAGAAGGAAGCTGGAGGCTGGAGGGAGGAGAAGGAGGCTGGAGGGAGGAGAAGGAGGCTGGAGGGAGGAGAAGGAGGCTGGGGGCTGGAGAGAGAGTGGGGGCTAGAGGAAGGAGAAGGAGGCAGGGTCTGGAGGCTGGAGGGAGGAGAAGGAGGCTGGGGGCTGGAGGGAGGAGAAGGAGGCTGGAGGGAGGAGAAGGAGGCTGGGGGCTGGAGAAAGGCTGAAGAGAAGCTAGAACTAGTTAGCGCAAGAGAAGCATTAGTATGTCTGAGTCTCTGCCTCCAGTCAATATTAAGATTCCACCAGCCGGGGGTCAGGTGCAGTTTTGGGCCTGTACAGTTGATCATGGACCAACACCATAGAAGCAGCTGGTGTTGGAGGTGGTGACCATGGTAACGCTGACCGGAACCTTCCGGGGCCGCCGCCACAACGACATCAGGCACAATGCTGTGATTGCACACTCCAAAACTGAGATGGAGAAGAAAACATGGGGGAGGAAGGGGTGATGTTATTGAATAATTGTTTCCTGATGCTCTCCTTTCCGTGGAATATTAATTACCTGGTGATGAAACCTCTGTTTGTCTCAATGGGCTTCAACCATATTTGTGTGAGAGAGTATGGGCCCCAGGTATTGGACCGGTTCCTATCTAAAAGAGTTAACGGAATGTGTGTATGTGAGCAGGAGATCAGAGGAGGCTCCATTTCAGAGGAAGCAGCATTCTTCTCCTCCTCTCTCCTTCTCTCCATCATGGCTGGTCCAGGCCAAGGGGTGGGTCTTGGCCCGGGCGGCTGTGAGGAGAGAGTGTGTTTGGGGCTCGGCCCGCTGGATTAATGGGCCAGAGAATGTCATTACTTCTCCAGTCGCATGTGAAAACAGAACCAGCAAACAGGAAGGAATGAGAACAAGAAAGCTGTGGAACATCTGGTCTCTGCGAGGTCTACAACAAGGATCCTCCCTGTGCTGGTCTACTGGCCTTCTAGGATTCAGGCCAGGGTCTCTCTCTCGCTCGCTCTCTCTGTCTTTTTCTCTCATTGGTTATGTGTCTCTTTCTCTTCGATGTTGTGCGCTACATTGTACTCACTTTCTCCATTGGAGGCTCGTTGTATCTGTCTTTCCCCCCATTATATTTCTCTCTGAAACACACAAATTATGAAGGGTAATTTCACCTTAAAGCACCCAAATTGACCTGTCTGTCTTCTATAGTTAGTCTAATACCATGGACACTGTCCCTGGCTAACAGCACAGCCCCCCTATTACAGCCCCCGAACCCCCCAACCCCCCACACACACACACACACACACACACACCCACAAGGCATGGTCCGTTCCTATAGTAACTCCAGACCAACAACAGCAGTGTTTGTCAACAGAGGGTATAGTGCACCCTCTAGTGGCTGAATGTATTGACATATTTACAACTAGAGAACCTACATACATACATCCCCTAGTTTCTTTGCTCCTTCCGTTTCCCACTCTTTATCCCTCTCCTTTTCCTCCCTCCCTCTCACACCTCAGTCCCCCTTCCTCCACCTCTCCAGCCCCCCTACAGCAGTGTACTGCAGTCAAGATCGAAATACAGAATGGGGCCCTTAAAACGGGTCCAAGAAAGTGCTTGAGGAGTGGAAAATACCGTTCTGAGAGGATCTCCTGGAGATGAAGAGGTGGCACAGCACTGGTGAGGAGAATTGAGATCTTGGGCTGACATTGAGACGAGAGCTCGTCTCATGTGAAACCTCCTCTTATACGATTCAACCACCGTCCTCACGGGCTATCAACACACTTCCAAAAATCACCAGCTTCTGAAGTTCAGACATTGACACTGCTGTTAGACCAGACACGAGAAAAGGAGTAAAAACAGTTTGACCAGTAGAAGGCGACAAATAATTATGCTTCAGGATTTGTAATTTAATCTAAATAAAAAATGTATTTGGTTATGTTATACGATGGGATATTCCATTCTACTGTGTTCCGATATTACAGCTGATCTGAAACAGACTGTATTTGATACTGAGTAGAGTGTAGTTGTGGAGGGGTGTAACTACAAGACAGCATAATGTGTTCTCTGTTAGCTTTGTGATAACAGAATTGACCCATCACCTGTTTCCCAGCACTGGGTCCTATACAGACTGTTTATACAGTGTTAACACGCATGTACGCAGGCACACAAACACACCATGTCTCCCTCCTCTCTCCTCCCCCCCTGTATCTCCTCCACAGCCCTGCCTCTCAGCCGGTCCCTCTCGTGCGCCCTCTCTCTAACCCTGCCCTGGTCACTCAGGTGAGGGAGGAAGAGATGGACGGAGCCCTTCTCTCCACACTGCTGTTTGGAGCCGTGGTGTGGCTGGTGGTGGCTGTGTACCTGCTGGTGTGTGTGCTGCTTCTCTGCTCTCTCTGCTGCGCACCCCAGGCCCAGGACGGCGACCTGGAGAGTTCAGAGGTCACGCCTGCTGAGGTCGTCATGGAGGTCCTATAGGGTCGAGGGCTCGGGAGGAGGGGAGTCTCCACTGGACTGTACCTTAGATACAGAACAGTTTGAATCCATAGACCAGGACCAGGACCCTACCCAGGATCAGGAATATGGAGGAACTTCACTGGGAACGTGACCAAGAACAGGAACGTGCGCGAGAATGTTTCTCAGCATAGTGGAGGTGGTTTGGAACCTACAGTACAGTCTGTAATATTACCTCAACTGTAGCAAGGCAGTTGGACCCCAAGGCTGTCCATCTTGGTCGAGACATGAAACACTATACAATTAGGGTCCTAGTCCTGGTGTGGCAGATATACTGCATCCACCTGGCCAGCAACAGGTATGCTAAGCCTGTGGACAAACAGACTGACTCCACAATCTATTAGATAGACTGACATTGTGGTGTTTAAAACTTCGCCAGGAGATTCATATTTGCATGTGTACAGTATTTGCATGTATTTCCATTCATATTGTTCTGCTATGTTCAGTGTTTTTTTGTTGTTGTTGTAAATGTACATGTGAACAGTTCCTTGTGTAAACACTCCGAGGAGATAAACATCTGCATAAGAAGAACAAACCAATTATTGCTCCGCGTTGCCCGTGGCAACCCCCAGGAAATGACGGTGGTTCATATATCTGACATTGACCTAAACCCTCCCAGAGGTCAAGGATATGTTACATGTGAAAGAGAGAACAGAAGAAGGAAACCCCTTGGGAGGTTGAAAAACATGCTGTCAAATCATGACTGCTCTAAGTCTCCCTCACAAAGACGTGACCGTGTTGTTTATGACATGGTCCAGGTGTTAAATCAGACTGATGTATGTGTGAGATGAACACAGTTTAACATCTGTCCAGATGGCCCTTAGAAGTTGTAAACATTTAGCATTTGTTTTTTATTGGATTTTTGTTGGATAAAAACATTAGGTATAATAACAATGTCCTTTACTTTGGCTTATGTTGTTTGTATGTGTGTATACAGTTTTTGTAAGATTCGACTGTGTTTATCAGTTAGGGTGTCCCATGAATGCATATTATACAACATGGCTTTGTACACTTCCCGTAGAATGCTGTTTTTGACTTATTGTGTGTGTTAGAGAGGAGAGTGAAAACACACATTATTAATTTAGCTTTACATGGTCTTATCCAACAGTATTCATACAATTGTGACTCAATATCGGCCTAATAACCTACAAACACTTTATAAGTATGGGCCTACTAAAGCCTGACTATTTAGTGTAAGTCAACATCACCCATTCAGTTTCCGTGTAATATTATGTTTCATTACAGGCTGTTCATGAAGTTGAAGCACCATTAATGGACTGGTTAATGGTGTAAATGGTTTAAAATGTGTTATCTACACCCACTTCTAAAATGAAGCGGGGCTGCAGGAGTATAGACGAATCATGGGCGTTGCCAGTTCAAGTCTGTGAAAGGTGTGGCTACACATTTATTGGAGAGCTAACACTAGAAACCCGCTGACACCAAAACCCAGGTAGGCCGAACAGAATTGTGTTTTGTTGTAAATATAAGTTACATACGTACAGTATTTTATAGTTGTTACTTTTCCATTATAACGAGTCATTCTCTGTTCGTTAGCCTACGTCATGATGTGCTTTGTAGCTTTTACTTTTGGCGTAGTTCTCCGGTTTCTGGTTTCTATTGGTAGTCAGTGACCCAGATCAGTTCGCGAGATGTTGATTTTGACAACCCATTAAAAGCCCAAACACACGAGCGTACTATTGTTAAACCAGACAATGTTGATCTGGGTTCCGTACAACATCCAGTTTAAACGTGGAAATTCCAGCACGCTGTTACAGCTCCGGTTCCGGGTCTAGAAGCAGTGAAATATAGATGAGTCTGATTTAAAGATCTGATTGATAGGACCATGGCCCTGAATTGCAAATGTAATAGTCATATATTCTGCTTTCTCAGTATATTTTCCTAGAAGTCCACCATGTCTGTTTGGGTGAGTACAAAACAAATCGAGTAAAACATACCTAACCTAAACCTAAACAAAAACTATCTTTTTACTACGTCTAATCTATACAGTACTTAATATATTATCACATCTCAGTATATGTGGTGTCAGCACCACCACCAGTGTATGTCCATGCTGGCTAGTATGATGCATGATGGGTAACATTGTTTGTTCCAGGATGATCTGGATCTCCTCCTAGACTCACCGTCCTCATTAACAGTGACCGTGAGTTGATGTTCCTCATCAAGATCATAGTGAAACTATATTGATGTGATGTTACCTGTGCTGTGATCCACAGGCCCACACTCAGACCCATCCACATACACTCACCCTCAGTGGAGAACTATCCACTCTCTGTAGCAGCCCCGGGATTGGGTGGCCTCTGGCTCATGGACACAGGAAACTGCTGAGGTTAGGTGTGCTGTTGTGCTGACTCTAACAGTCTGTTCCTCTCACTAGTCTACAGCCCGAGGAACCATTAAAGAGCGTCCTGGCTTCTCCCCAGCAGAGGATGTCACTAACCTGAGGAAGGCCATCGAGGGTTTAGGTATGTCCCTTGGCTCTTCACATACAGGAGCAGACCACTGAGATCCGGAGATCAGACTTGGGATATGTTTCTCTTCTCTCATCCCTTTGTGTGTGTGTGTGTGTGTGTGTGTGTGTGTGTGTGTGTGTGTGTGTATGTTCTCAGGTACCACTGAGAAGACCCTGATTGATGTTCTGACCCAGAGAAGCAACGCTCAGCGTCAGCTCATCAGTAAAGCATACCAGGAGACTACCAAAAGGGTACACACACGTACACACACACACACATACCAGGAGACTACCAAGATGGTACACACACGTACACACACACACACATACCAGGAGACTACCAAGAGGGTACACACACGTACACACACACATACCAGGAGACTACCAAGAGGGTACACACACGTACACACACACACACACCCGCGTGTACACACGCACGTGTGTACACATACACACACTCCTGAATGCCAGCACAGAATATTCAGCACTTAGAGGAATCTCTCTATGTGCTGGCGAGCTCTCCAAATGACATCTCTACATTTCAAAGCCATGTTCAGTTTGAGAGTGTGACACGCACACAAACACCTATACACACACGCACACACACAGGCTCTACAGGCCTCACTCCCCCCCCTATTCTACCACACACACGTATGCGTTGACACGCACGCGCATTCCAATCTTCTCCCATCCCTGCACACACACACACACACATTCGTCACACTAATAATAGGAGCCCACCTCTATGGAACAGCAGTGTTAACTCCTTCATCTCCACCCGCTCTGACTTCAGTCCCTGGTCACCGACCTGGAGGGAGAGACCCACGGAGACTTTGAGAACCTGCTGGTTGCCCTGGTAACGCCTCCTTCCACCTATGACTGTCATGAGGTCATCAAGGCCATTAAGGTGAGGAGGAAGGAGAGACAACCCACCTGTGTTTGTTTACATTCTGTTGTCTGACTGTCTGTATGACTGTCTGTCTGTCTGTCTGTCTGTCTGACTGTCTGTATGACTATCTGTCTGTCCTGTACAGGGTGCAGGGACCAAAGAAAGTACTTTGACGGAGATATTTGCGTCCAGATCCAACGCGCAAATCAAGGCCCTGACTGAAGCATACTTAGCAGGTCAGTGTGCAGTAGCCTTATCTATTAGTATGCAGTATCCTTACCTATTCAGTCACCATGTGTTAATGACCAGAAAAGGTATTGGTTAGTACGTTATTAATATTGATTAGGTGACAGGAATGTTTATGGTGTGTACTGACAGAAACGGGTCGATCACTGACTCACGACCTCCAGTCTGAGGTAGGTGGGGACTACGGCAAGACTTTGCTGATCTTGGCTGAGGTGAGTCACCATAGATAAGCCTTCAGCTCTCCACTTTGAATATGTTTTATGAGTGCAAGTTTAGTTTCTGTTTTAAAGTGACAGTTCTGCTCTCTGTCCATCCCTGAAGGGCAAGAGAGATGAGAGCACCACGGTGGATGCAGCCAAGGCCAAAGCCGACGCTAAGGTAGAGGGTTGAACAGCTAGACTTGCTTCGTTTTCACTTCTCTTGTTTTCCTTTGTCTCTTTTTTTTTTTTTTTTTACTAGGAGTTTGTACTTGTGACGTGTGAGGGTGTAGATGAGATCTGGATTGTTGACATGTGGAAAGCTTTTAGGCTCCTTGGGACAGGACTTGTCTACAGAACCATTTGGATCAGATTTGTGTCCAGTCACACTCCTGAGGTTCACAGGCATGCTCAGTATTTCATCGTTCCCTGTGGGCGTGTGTATGTTTGGCTCAGCTTCCTGACCGAGCTGTGAGTCACACAAGAGAAACTCCTGTCCCTGTTGACCTGAAATACCATTCCTCCTTCTCCCTGTTACTGGACAGTCTGTTACTCCTACCTTCATTGTTTTTAATCAGTTTCCTCTGCAACCTCTCTCTCTCTCTCTCTCTCTCTCTCTCTCTCTCTCTCTCTCTCTCTCTCTCTCTCTCTCTCTCTCTCTCTCTCTCTCTCTCTCTCTCTCTCTCTCTCTCTCTCTCTCTCTCTCTCTCTCTCTCTCTCTCTCTCTCTCTCTCTCTCTCTCTCTCTCTCTCTCTCTCTCCCTCCAGGTGCTGTATGAAGCAGGAGAGAAGAAGTGGGGGACAGACGAGAGCAAGTTCATTGACATCTTGTGTCACCGGAGCGTGCCTCAGCTGAGACAGAGTCAGTAACAGCACACTGTCCAGCTCAGCTGAGACAGTCAGTAACAGTACACTGTCCAGCTCAGCTGAGACAGTCAGTAACAGCACACTGTCCAGGAACAGTTCATAGAAGCTCTAGTGAACGATACTGATGTACTGTGAGTACGTTTGCGATGAACAACATGAGGATGATGACTGTCCGTTGTGACTGCAGCTCTGGTGGAGTACAAGAGCATCAGTAAGAAGACTCTACAGGAGAGCATCGAGAGTGAGATGTCTGGGAATCTGGAGAAGATTCTGGTGGCCATCGGTGAGGGGTTTTCTGTCTCCTGTATTATGATTCTCAACTTCATCAGTGGGCATATTGCATCATGAGGGTCAGAGCAGACTGTTGGTAATAGATAGATGTTTGGTTTTACAAGATGATAACATGAATGGTCATAGTGAAGGTGGTACTGTAAGTTGTTTCATGTCAGGTGTGTGTGTCTCCACAGTCAAGTGTGTGAAGAATGTTCCCGCTTACCTGGCTGAGAGGGTCTACAAAAGCATAAAGGTGAGTGTGTGTGTTTGCATGTCCACGCACGTCCATCTGTGGTCTGGTCTGGACCTGATGGTAATCCGGTAGTGTCCTCTCCTCAGGGGCTGGGCACCTCTGAGGCCACCCTGACCCGGATCCTGGTGAGCCGGGCCGAGCTGGACCTGCTGGACGTCCGGGCGGAGTACAAGAAGCTGTTTGGCTGCTCTCTCTTCTCTAGTCTGGAGGTGAGGAACCCTGACTGGTCTCACCGACTCTTCTCTAAAATTAGGGAATGTAATTTGAGATGAATTCTTATTTTTGTAATGTATTCATTTAGCGGGCACTTTTATACAAAGTGAAGTACACTGTACGGGGGGATTTAAACCTGGTTGCTACCTCTTGATGTTCAGTATAATGCTCTAATGGAATTATACCCTCCCATTATATGTTATATAGTTATGTTGTATAGTCATATAAAAGTGTTCTGTTTTTCCCTTTAGAATCAGTCTTATCTCAATCTCCTCCTCTCTTATCCCACTTCCCAGTCTGAGGTGTCAGGTAACTACGGCGATACACTGAAGAAGATCTGTGGAGGAGATGACTAACTCCACCCCCTCATCTTATTGGATGACTAAACGTACCCTGCTCAACACAGTACTAACATTATTCAATAGGATATTGAAGCATGTGAAGGTTTGCAGTTGAACAAATATAATGTGAACACCGTACTGTACTCTCTATTAAGTCCAGAGCACACAGTACCCCCCAAGTGTCTAACAAACGTTTAGTGACAGGGAGCTCAATTTCATTACACATCAGCTGTTTGGAACCAGTTAAAGCGCACAGAACGCCACTGTTACCTACGAAGGTGTGACAGCCTGTAGATTAGGAGCTTTAAATGTTTCTTACAGGTTGCCCAATACTGTGTGCTTTGGGCTTTGCTAAATCACCTGAAGGCTGAGAATCCCCTGTGCTGACAACGTATAGCTTCACAATCTCTTGTAAGCCTATGACAGGTCTTCATGTCCATAAAGTTTTGAAAAAAGTTATATTTTCGCCGCTTCAATAGACATATGTGCATCGATCATAATTGAGTGATTTAAATCCTTTAATGTAATAAAACCGGTGTCATTTGTTATTAATCCTTCATTATAACAGCTTCTTCTTGCTCAAACTTGTTTACTGTCGGGTGGAATTTACACCACTAGAGGGCAGTAAGCATCAAAATGTACCTTTCTCAGAACATCTTGGATTGCTCTTTCCTCAGCCCTTGTCCACACCACCACACAGTAAACCTGGTAGACTCCTGCTAGGCTCTCGAATGATAAGTGACAGCTTGACATTGTTCAGTCAGATGAGAAAGTGGTTATTACAGACTGTTATGGTACAAATCCATAATCCAACACTAATCCCAGAGACAATGTAGAATCTCTGAGGCTCCTTCCAGATTGTGAACCAGGGAAAAGTGCTTAACCCTTGTGTTATTTTCGGCTCATTCTGACCCACCGTCGTATTGCGACAACTTTACCGCCTACAAAAACAAAGTGAAGCATTTTCTTTTAACCGTTGGGCTGTTTCAGACCCCCCACATTGCGAAGTTAAAAGAAAATTATTTTTATTTGTTTTTGTATTGGGTAAAATTGGGTAAACACAACGATGGTTCCTTATGAACCTTTGGGTCATGTGACCCGAAGGCAGCATAAGGGTTAACCCAGTTCTTTATTTTATATCAGACACATTGATTGGTCTTTACTATGTCAAGACTGTCTGATCTTGTATTGTTAGGGCTTGAAGAGGAAAAGACGTCTTCACCTGTAATAAACTGACAAGCAATGCCCAAACTTCGATTGGAAAGATTTTCTTCATATGTTTATTTATATTCATTCATACAAGGGTTGTGTTACCTGAAGGTTTGGCACCATGAACCTCAGAAATAGCTCCCAGGCAGTGAATTAACAAGAACACCATCACATCCTCTGGCCCCAACAATGTCTTCCTTTGTTTGCCAACAGGAGGTGTCACATGAAGGAATAATCCTAGTCCCAATCTGTCATAATTCATATAATCCGTAGACATGCTGTCTTTTTGGGAATATTAAAGGAACTGTTTGCGAATTTTGGAGGAATCAAAAATGACAATGTTTGAGTGGCTGGCTGTTCAGAAACAAAACAATGCCGAATGGATTATCCTGCCCTTTAATTTCTCAGGTCAGAGATTACAGTAGATTAGGGAAGGGGATTACAGATATCCTCATGATAAAGCCAGAGTAAATTATTTAACGGTGGGGTTAACACAGAAGAGAGGCTTGCTGGCAGATTCCTTTGTCTTGAGCAAAGCTGTTGTAGATAAACTGTCTGCAGGACCATCTCTACACATAATGGCACAAAATTAACACAAACAAACTGTCATTTAGGCATTCTTTAATCATTGATAATATTTCAACAGATGATACTTTACAGATACATTGAAATAATTCTATGCCCCTTAGTCATAAGTGTCAGCATTCATATACAAACCGTCATGCGAAAACAATAAAACAAAGAATCAACGCAACCAAATTCAAAACAGGCAAACAAGACCAATAAAAATACCACAGTAATACTAACAAATAATAACAGAAGGCCATAAGGAAAATAAAAATGATGAGCTCAGTTCATTTAAATATAAATAAATCCCCATAGCTTTAAGGTACAGTTTTGTTTCATGTTTTGACAGGAAGTAATATGGTTCTTATCATTGTCTGGGAGAAACTCACTGCCATTGTCCCTGTATGGCCTGATGACACAGACAATATCAAATCAAACGCATCATACAATAGATTGTAGCTACTGGCAGGCATGTGTGATATGACGACATCATGCTTTAGAGGTTTGTATCGATCAAGTAGTTTGTTTACCCAGGTGGGGGCCTGCAGAGCACATTGTCAATCACCTAGAAGATTAAGGCAAGTCATAAATCCCATTTTGTTCATAATAACAAAAATATGTGCCCTGAATCAACACTCATGTACTGAGGAAGTCAGCTGACGACTAAATATGGAAGGTACCTCCTCATCAATAATAACGCAATAATACCCAAAAAGATAAGTACCCCGTAAACATAACCAACTATTCACAAAATATACATTTCAAGTATATTTTTCAATTCCAAGACGATATATTGCACATAACCTTGTTGGGTCAAATGTGCAAAAGGCAGCAGAGATACATTGTTTTCACAGCATTTCACAAACATTCAAACTGCAGACCTCATGCAAAACAGACGCAGGTCACACTAATTAATAAGTGCTTGATTACGAAGAGAATAATCTGAGAATATGAACAGAATTCTCAGAATAGGAACAGAATAATCTGGTGTTCAGAGACTAAGGGTGTGTGTACTTGTAAATGTCAAGGGTGCTTATGTTTCTACAGACAGACCAACAGACTTGCTCCGGTCCAATAGCAAGGCCTTTGGTTCTGCCATTACTTTAGTTGGAAGTGCTGTAAAGTTGAGGGTGTCCTGGTCCAAGCCTGAGCTAGCTAGCTACTAGCAGTTAGCTGCTACCCAGCAAGCTGGGTAAAGCTAACTATTTAATGCTAACCTCTGCCAGCTAGCCCAAAAGTGGTGTGGACACGACTAATCTGCTAACCTCTGCTAGCTAGCAGCTAGTCCCTGCTGGAGTAGTCTTGGCAGGGCTGGTTGAGTCTGAAGTGCATGATGTTGATGGCCGTCTGGTGCCACCAGTAGAACATGAGCACCACCAGCACGTGCCACACCTGGTGACTTGCACCAAGGTAGTTCAGCTGACCTACAGAGGTTAAAGGTAATCAGCGAGCAAGTGGAACTGAGGGTGCTACGTTTAATGTTGCACAGTGTACACATCAAATAGAGAGGGGCAAGGAAAAACCTGCCGGCAATCTGCAGAGGTGAGGGTAGAGAGACTGACCTGGGAAGTAGCGCTCAGGAACCTTGGTGATGTAGAAGATGAAGGCTGAGCCAGCGATAAGGTACATGATCATGACACGAGGCAGGAACAGCTGCAGGCAGATGGCCAGACAGGCCCAGACAGACAAGGGGGATAGTTAATATCTATATCTAGCTCAGTCAGTAGCATTTTTTGAATTCTTTGAAGTGAAAAAAGAAGTCTTGGAATAAAATAATCTACTACATTTTAACTTACATTATTATATCACAAGTGAGGCAAGAATAGAGACAGCTAGAGAGAGTCGTGTAACCTGTCCATCTCCATGACCTCCCTCACCTGGACCACGGCAGTGCTGAGGCCTCCGTTGAGCCAGACCCAGTGAAGGGCGGGGAAGACGCCGTAGCCTGCCACGGAACAGAAGATGCCGGATCGCAGGCGGTGCCACTCCCTGGAGAGGTAATGGGGGTGGATCTGGACACTGAATACTGCCAGAATCAGCACCAGAACCGTCACCAGGTAAACCAGCCTCCAGAACTACACAGACAGGGGAAGGACAAACAAAGGCAGGGAAACATGATGGGAGGAACAGAGGGGAAGGCGAGAGAGCAAAATTAGAAGAAAAGAGCAGAGAAGAAGAGAGTGGCGTTAAGACTCTATAGAACAAAGCTAAATATCCCTAAATCGGCCCCTAACCCTGCAGTTAGTAATATGATGATGATGCCGTCTTTACCCCGTTGCAGTAGAAGGCATAAAAGACCCCGGGCACATAGCAGCCCAGGATGCCCACGGAGATGCCTGCATAGTCCAGCGCCAGCCAGCGCCGGCACATCTGCTCCGACCGGTGGCAGGAGAACAGGTGGTAGCCCACGGAGCACAGCATACACATCTGTGCCGTGTGACGCACGCACACACACACACACACACACACACACATTACTCAAAAACAGTTAGACTCATGATTTAGACCAGATTCTCACTCATGGAGACAATCAGCGCTGATCTTTTCACATACACACCTGGAAGCAGCACAGGCCTATGGTGTAGATGACATAGTCCTCCCAGTTTGCCCCAGAAGCAGGAAGCACAGTTGACAAGTCGTTTACCGCCAGAGAAAAGAAGAGCATGAAACCCAGCAGGTGGCTCCAGATATTCACAGTCTCATTGGACAGGATGAAAATACTAGAGTGGAAAGGAATAACAAATAGACTCTGATTAGAAAGTAATCCTGGGATAGACATTTCTATCGAAACACAAACCATCTCCTTGTTCGCAGGGTTGAGGGAAAGAACTAGTACTGTGGCCACCACGACACAGATACGCGTGTAGACTTACCTTTTTAAACAGAGCTTGGATGGCAGGTGAGCTCTGTATCCGTCAGTGATGTAGGGATTTTCCTTCAGGAACTGAGGGACCTGCTCGATGTTGTACAGACGGATGCCGCGAGGCAGCAGGATCGGCCAATACTGGTAGCTCCCGGAGTCCAGCTCCATATATTGAGAGCTCTTCAGCAACCGTTGAGGAAATTTTAATGGCATCTTGATTCAATCGTACAATCTCCCAGATTAGGACAAGGCTTGTTGTTTACAATTCGAGCTAGTCCATTCTCCACTCCAGCTGCAGGAAGGTTAGCTAACCCAAAAAGGCCTTCATGTTGCTGGCTACTAGCTACGGTCAATGTGGAACTGTGAAGACGTAGCTAATGCAATTATTCATTAGGAAAGCACACATTACAACACAAAGCAGCTTAAGCATGCATCTTTACTTTACCCTCAAAAGTAGGTAAATTTAACGTTACAAATGATCAGAGAACTGACATGCTGTAGCTAACAGCATGCTCATTCAAAGGTTATTCCGAACATTAGCTACTCTATGCCGGCTGCCTTTAGACCTTGGCCTACTTATTTTTAGCAGACAATGTTGCAACCAACAGACAATATAAATCAAATGACAACAAACTGCGCCATGCAGCTTGTTAGCCCAGCTAGCAGGCTAGCTACTATTACTACTAGTAAACAAGCATCTACTGCTACTCAAGCCCCTCGGCAGTAGGTTATGCCTTAAATATGCCTGATTAAAATGTTCCCAATCGGGAGCATAAAATAATGTGAGTATTTTTGGTGATCGATTTGAAATTAAAGAAAGGGAAATGTTGTTCAAACAAAACACCAACAATATTAGAAAAAAATCACATTTATTTACAATAAGTGAAACATCGATGCAGCTCTAATAGCGCAGGTAAACACCCAGACAATCAATGCACTGCAATTTTTTCTTTGGTAAATAGCC
Organism: Osmerus eperlanus; assembly: GCF_963692335.1. Taxonomy (NCBI): domain Eukaryota; kingdom Metazoa; phylum Chordata; class Actinopteri; order Osmeriformes; family Osmeridae; genus Osmerus; species Osmerus eperlanus. The sequence goes on from NC_085031.1 coordinate 6,183,476, forward strand.
ATAATAAAAAAATATGACCTTATGTCATCACAGACTGTGCTGGTTGACAAACAATACCGACATAGTTGTCAGGGAAATTTAACTTAGGCCCACTGACAGACAAGCGATCTGTAAAACAGTTATCTGGTTTCAGCAATTAGCTATACAGGTTAAACCTCTTCCTCCTTGAATCACCCTCTGACAGTGCAAAAAGAAGTCTGACGACAGAACAATGGAATGTTCTATGATGTTGGACAAAGACACACGTCAAAGGCACACCCACACCCACAGCACTGTAATTTATAGTGAACTATCCCTTTAGGATTGAAAAGTTATCTTTAACCTATTGCCTCTGTTCTCTGGTGAAGTTCATACAGCGACCCTGAAACATGATCAAGACAAAACACAAAATAAATGTTCAGCAGGCTATTTAGAATTTTCCAATAAATATATTTGCAGTTCATGTATAGTTAAACATCAAAAAAATGATTAATGTCTACATATTACATGATTCCTTTACTCATTTGCCAATATAACCCTGTTAACCCCTATAATATGACTAGTTTAGATCAGTTTTGTTCCCATCACCCTGAGAGTCATGAACTGTTAGTGACGGCCCCCTAACACAGGCTAGTCTGTATGACACAAATTCTGACACTGATCATCCATCACTGCGCCCTCTCGACAGACATGCACTCCTGAGACCATCCAGACCTGCTGTCTACTGGTCTCAAACATTACAACCCACCACGCCAGATCATGCCAGACCTGCTTTACTCAATATTCCCTGCCACCATCACTCCTTATAAGGCCATTGATATGAATGTGTACATCTCAGACCAATTAGATTCATCTTTTACAGATGAGTGAGCCCAGGGTGAATGTATGGGCGCTATATGTGACATATCATGGGAGCTGTTTTGGCAACACGGGGCAGCGTTGACATTTACGATAATGTATCATAATTGAACTCAATTGAGGCAGCCGTCCCTGCTGATGGATGGTGGAGCGGTGGAGAGATGGTAGTGTGGCGTGATGCTCGCTGTGTCATGACAGCTAGGGCTATTAGTGAATAACACTAATCAGGCACAAATGGGCTCCTCTGTTCTCCCCCTTTTCCTTCTCTCTTCTCATCCCTCCCTCCTCTCCTCCACTTTCTCCTCCACTTTCCTCCATCCCTTCCTCCTCTCCTCCACTTTCTCCTCCACTTTCCTCCATCCCTTCCCCCTCTCCTCCACTTTCTCCTCAACTTTCCTTCATCCCTTCTCCCTCTCATCCACTTTCTCCTCAACTTTCCTCCATCCCTTCCCCCTCTCCTCAGCACGTCTCCTCTGCCACCCTGCTGTATGTACACACACATCCCTATAGACAAATCTATTGCATCACATCAAGACAAGCCAACGGAAAGACACTACACCCTTCATTAGAGCTGCATGTGAGCCTAGCATAGCATGACTGATAGGACAGAGGTCAGGAAACCGTAAACCCTCTTGCCCACATCCCTCCAACCGTGGCTACCTCGTTAGCAGGCAATCTAGTCCAGCTCGTTAAGGCCACCCAGCTCATTATGGCAGTCAAGCGCGTTAGCGCTGTCCTCAGCGCTGACAGCCAGCGGCTTCACCGAGAATAATGGGGCTAATAGGCAGAGAGGTCACAAGTCGACCTGGGACACGCATACACTTTCAGAAGATCCCCCATTCCGTATGCGATTGAGTGCTAAATCTGCTTGTCACCTCCTCCCTCCTCTCTCTGACAGAGTGGAATTGACCTGTCAGCCCCCTGTACCCCATATATGACTCACTAGCCAGTCTGCATGGTGTGCTAATGCACTGGTTAAGCTAGTGACATGTCAGTTTTGATCAATGTCAATTTGATCATAGAGGTATTATATTATTACTATTATAGATCTAACTCTACTTCCAATTCAAGCTTCTCCCTTTCACTCCCCTTTTTTCCTCTCCGTCCCTCTCTAAAACTTTCTCTCTCATCCCTTATCCCTGATTTCTCTCTCTGTCTCTCTCTCTGTGTTTCTCTGAGCCAGTCATACCTTGTCCCCAGCTGTGGGCCTCATGATTGCCACACGGTCATACTGTCTCCTGAGCAACGCCCGCAGCACATCAAACCTTCCCTAGAGGGACGAATCACACAGTTACAGGGAATGATTTTGACACTTGATTTTACACAGTTATCTTGGATGTTACCCTGGTTATACATACTTACCATGATGGGAGTGTACCATTTGGACTGTGGTGGGGGGTGGTAGATGGGGGGTGGTCTGGGAGGGGGTTTGGGTATAATGGGCTCCTCCACCTCCTCCTGCATGGTCACCACAGCATTCTTGGCTTTCTCCAGCCGAGCCCCCTCCTCTGTGGAGCCCTTCTCACCCCAGCGCACCTGTAGGGGCCACCAGGACGGGACATTACCAGTGTGTGTGTGTGTGTGTTTACTGTTTTTATGCATGTGTGTGTTTGTGCATGCTTTACTTGTCCACGTGTGTGTTTGTGCATGCTTTACTTGTCCACGTGTGTGTTTGTGCATGCTTGACTTGTCCACGTGTGTGTTTGTGTGTGTGTGGTACCTCCATGCGTTTGATCCCTCCAGGCCCCCTGCCTCCGTAGTAAGAGGCGTCCACCATGGGCCATCTCCTCTTGGGGAGAGATTCTTCCTCAGACTCCTGGAATCGAGGAAGCCATCATAATCAGCACTATTTGCATCGTCCTCTTCACCATCATCATCATCGAACTATCATCACCACCATCCTCTTCATAATCATCATCAATATTATCACCATCAGGATCATTAACATCATCACAATCAACATCATCTTCCTCCTCATCATTAACCCAATGGATCTGTAACATCCAGTACTCACCCACACTGGCACTGGGGGTGGAGGTCTGGAGGGTGGAGGGTCCCTGATCACCTGCAGGTTTCAGTACCAAAGACCCAGATCACATTCCTGTTCCAACCACCTCCATACATCAATGGTACTGCTTATTCCTAAACCGGTTTACTTAATGAATGCACATCGGGCCGAATCATCATCCATACAATAGCCTTTTGACAGTCTTAATACATTGATACTACTGTGTTTTACAATGTTGAAATGGTTCAATTACAGTAGGAGGGGATGGGGGGATGTAGCACATACAATGGTGCAGCAGAGAGGCCAGAACCACCACAGCAAGGCCAGGCCCAGAAGCAGGAGCAGGATCAGCAGAACCACCAGAACCAGCCACCCGTCTGACTGCAAGAGGCAGGAAACACACTGCTGGTTAGACACTCTCTCTCTCTCTCTCTCTCTCTCTCTCTCTCTCTCTCTCTCTCTCTCTCTCTCTCTCTCTCTCTCTCTCTCTCTCTCTCTCTCTCTCTCTCTCTCTCTCTCTCTCTCTCTCTCTCTCTCTCTCTCTCTCTCTCTCTCTCTCTCTCTCTCTCTCTCTCTCACACACACACATACACACACACAACCATAACCACACCCACGCAAAGCCAGTCAGAAGAGACTATTGTTGCCCAGTGCAGTGTGTATGGCTGGCCTCTGCTGTAGCGAGCTAGCAGACTGGTGTTGTTGTATGAACTCACACAGGTGGTGGCGTGGATGGTGATAGGGCTGGAGATGTATGACTGGCCATTGTTCAAGCTGATCAGAACTTCTATTGACCTGGTCAGGAAAAAGGAAAAACAATATCCATTTTCAATACAAATGAGTGCTAACTATATTTCTGTAAAAGGCAAAAACATTAATGAGTAAAAGAATAAGACAGGCAAAGAGGGAGTGAGTTAGAGCGTAAGAGACAAGATGTGTATTTGTCTATGATCGAACTCATTTGATACAGTAAGTAGGTCAAGTAGTTGAAGTATCAGCCTGGCATCTGCAGCATAACAGTGCTTGGCTCCAGTTATACTAGAGCACCATGGCACAGCAAACATTCTCCAACCACTCAAACTGAGACCACTCATTCCAATGGGTGCCCACTGCCCTTATATAGTAGCCATAGGAAGTTTATTAGTGGATGAACCCGGGGCACTTACTGAGAGAAAAAGAGAGAGAGAGGAAAAGAGATTGAGGATAGAGTTGGGGTGGGATAGAGTGCAAGGGGCAGCACTTACTGGCCCACCTCGTGCAGCACTGGGCCTGGACACAGCAGATAGCTGTCCTGCACCACTGTGGGCCTCTGGTCTGAGAGACAGAGAAACAGCTGTGTCTGAGCTCTCCGTTAAACAGACACTCTGTTCTTTTAATAGAGTGATGAGGCAAGCGCAGCTCCAGCCCATCATCAGACTACATAAGGACTCCTCTGTTCTCCTCCTCCACTACAAATATAGCGGCTGTCTCACTGATCTGATGTTTGGAGTGGTGTAGGTGTGTGTGTGAGTGAGTGTGTGTGGGTGTGGGTGTGTGCTGACTGACTGTAGCTCTGGTGGTTCACAGAGAGGGTGCAGACCACACCCTCCGTGCTCCTCCCTCGGGTGAATCCACTTCCCCTCAGCACAATGTTGAAAGACTCTGAGACACACACACACAAACAAACAAACAAACAAACAAACAAACACACAAACGGTAACAGAGACCATTTGATGCTGATTTGATCCACATCTCGCAATATCGTTCCATCTGTATGGACGTTAACTTGGATTTAAGGAGTTCTAATTTGAGACTCACCATTTACACAAACACTGGAGGGCTCGATTCTCAATATCTCTGTGCAGGACTGCTTCAAAATCTGTAAATGTGGAAAATGACCATGATAAATAAATGGCTCACCTTAATGTTTCTTTTTAAAGGAAACTTCATATGGTGGCTCCAGCCTTACCGAGTTCACAATGGTTTTGAGCTGGTGGAAGCCTGCCAGAACAGGGAACACCTGCTCCTTGGTGTCTGCTATATCTGCCAGCTGTAGATATGGAGGTTTGTGATCTGGTGGTTAGGTCTTGGATAATTGAATCACTGCTTTTGTTTCTACAGTACAACACAGTATAACGCTGCGCTATACTGCTACACTCTAGCACTGTACAACACAGCACAGCAATGCACACCCCTAACCCAACCAAGTACTGTACAATACAGTACACATGATTAGCAGTGGGATTGGTCTGCTGTTGATTCCACGGTGGCTTTCATCTAATGTGCTCTGCTACATGGACAGGAAGCTGGCGCTGGCATGATCCAATTAGGGAATTTCCTCATCACTTCCTATCCAGACTACTAGCAGCCTCAAAGAAACAGACAGACAGGCAAGCAGGCAGGCAGGCACGAAGTCAAGCAGGAAGTCAGACAGACAGACAGGCAGACAGGCAGGCAGGCAGGAAGTCAGGCAGGAAGTCAGGCAAGAAGTCAGACAGACAGAGAGACAGACAGACAGACAGACACACAGGCAGGCAAGCAGGCAGGCAGGCAGGCAGGCAGGCAGACAGGCATTCATGAGGTAACTCGTCATGTCTAATTCTAATATTTGTCCTGCTTGTATCAAGTTCCTCATTAAACTGTCCCTGGACCATTTTTCTGACTGAGATCAGATTATCAAGGATCCCAGTCTCTCAGCAGAGAAGGAACAGCACACTCTCAGTTCTATAAAGTGAAATTCAAATGTTCAGACAACAGCAGTCACTCAGACTGTACCTGAGTCTCATCGAAGTCTTTAACTCCAACACAATACACTCTGGCACCGTACTCCCTGGCAGTGTTGGCCTGTGGAGGAGAGCAAAGATCAACACTGTGTGTGTGTGTGTTCATGTGTGTGTGAGCGCACGGGAGAGATTACATGTATGTGTGCGTTTAAACATGTGTCGCCTCACCTCTCGTACAGTCAGTTCATAGGGGTAGACCTCCAATTTCCCATCAGTCAGGGCTATAATGATGCTAGAGGACCTGCTAGTCTGGGCCTTCATCTGCTCAGAAGCCTGAAATACAACACACTGTAAACTAATATACAGAATATCACACAATATATCAGATACAACAAAAACATTGATTATGATGAAACATAGTATGAAACTTTATTACATCTAGTTGGGATATGAGACGTGTTCAGATGCGTACCGATATCAGGCCTTCGTGCATGTACGTTTCACCTGCTGGTCTTATCTGACTCAGCTGGTTCAAACCCTCCTCTATCTCCCTCCTGTGAAAATCATAACAAGGATATCTGAGTGTGCAGGACAGTGTTGGTGGTCACATCAATAGTGGTTTTGTTGTTGTTTTGATTGCCCATAAGAAAGAAAAAAGAGAGGGGGGGTAAAGAGAGAGGGAGAGGAGGGAGAGAGTGTGTGAGAGAGAAAGAGGTGGGAAAGAGAGATGAAGAGGGAGAAAGAGAGGGAGACAGAGAGTAAGGGAGAGGAGGGAGATAGTGTGACAGAGAAAGATATGGGAGAGAGAAAAAGGGTGAGACAGAGATATACCTGTTGCCAGTCAAAGGAAGAATCACAGCAGCTCTGGAGGAGAAGACAATGTAGGACACTCTCATCCTAGGACTGCAACACACACAAACACACAATACACACACACACACACATGGCAATACAATTTAGAGTCAATTGAACTCAACTGATTACAAGTTCTGTTGTTTTAACAAGTCTCTAAGTGCCACTTACAGAGTTGGCGCTAGTTCTGTTGAAAGCCAACTCTCCTGCTCTAACATAACAGATGTGTCCGTCTTTCTGTCTGGCCACCACAACCATCTGTTCCAACCAGTGTTAAATTTAGTGCCCCAATATTATGTTTATAAATATCCCACATATGCTGTGTGATTATCCAAGACTTATTTTAGAATGTTAAGTGGCGGCTACTTCTGCATTTGAGTCAAATGCCACAGTGAATGTGAGCATCAGTGTGTCCACAACACGTCATGTATTGATCCAGACCAGAGTAAACGCTGTGAGACCTTGATCAATCATTAACAGACTAGAGGAATAGTTCTGAATGTGCGTAGCTCACTGCAGTGTAAACACACACACACAGAAACAGTTGTTTCTCATGACTCACCCTGGCTGTTTGTGTTTCTTGCACTAGCTGTTTGTGTGACACAAGTATTCATGGTGTACAAGCTAGTTGGGCCGTATGAGACAAACACATGGGACAGTTCCTATGAGTCCTTCAAGCCATTTGTTCTTGTCTCAACTTAACACAAGATCGGTTTCTTGCCTGACAAATCGGTTGGTGAGCTGCTCCACAAATCCATAGATCTCCCCCCAATTTCCAGACACACTTCCGGATCTGCAGAGAGAGGGACACCAGCTGGATCAATGGAAAGAACTGGACAAGATAGGACAGGACAGGCCAGAACAGAACCAAACAGTCTCCAGAGCAGCTAAACACACCCATACAAGGACTGGACAGACTCAGACCTGCGAACCCTTTGAAACTAGAAGTCTGCAGTCTCCTACTAGAGTCTAAGGAGATGGCCTATTTTTCACTGTGCAGGCTAGATGTTATCTTAGCTAAGTTAGAGATAAGGTCAAGTCGTTTTTTATTAGATGTTTGAAGAATGATTAAAGTGAATCTAAAAGAGGAAGGAGAAGAAATAGTTGAAAATTGACATGAACAAAAAAGTAATTACCACAATAAACTACCAGATTATAAATGATAAAATATTGGTTTAAGTCGCATGGGATAAGTATTGTCTTATGTAGCACACTTACCTGTCTAAAACAAAATATATATCAAACGCTCCATGGCATGAGGGGTCCTCGCTCTCACAGAGCAATGCGTTTAAAGTAATTGTGAGGAGAACTGCAGATATTTTTGTCCAATGTCTCTCCATTAGGACCATATTTCTTCGTACACTGTCCTGCTGCTTGGCTAGACTTCGTGCCGAAAAAACAAGTGCACGCAACCACGAATAAATAAGGAAAACATTTCACAACAATTACATGACATGTTAAGTCTTCACTCTTTCTGATAAATCCACCGTTCAAAATTCTAAGAGCACTTGTTGGTAATTATTCATATGCTGGATTAAGGCGATGGAGCTAAGAAACGGGACATGGGCGTATCACACAATACAGAGGTTCACCGTTGAGAGCATGCGCAGGACACACAGCACAGATGCTCTTTTGCGTCTTTCAACCACCACAGATCTCATTCATCAAAGTTCTCTGTGACTGTCCACGCGAAACTTTTTCAAGATGTGACTTATACACATACAGAAGGGGATTGTCTGTGAGTTTATTATGTTGTCACATTATTTTTCAATTTATGTGACAAAATGGTCTTGGTCGTCGGGTGCCAACTGTCGAATGGGGAAACGTGCATCTTGGTGACCCCGTCAATGAACCGATATATATGGCCGGAGGCCACAGAAACAGCCTTATTCAACCAACCTTGTTTAGCCTGCTTTACACTCAAGACTATTAGACGGAGGGAAATGCCTTTCTGTGTGCACACCAGAACGTCACCCGCAGTCACCAAATACATTTTAACCTCGATTGCATTCAAGCAAAGCCTGACTATTTAATAGATTCTGACAGGCGGGACTAAAGACAACAACTCTCAGACGAGTTGTAGGTCTATTTATGTCACACGATAGGCCTTCTCCTATAGCAGCCTTTTTAAATTGTTTTTATTTTTGTTTTTAATTATATTTAGGGCTACTGACACCATAGGTTCATCGTAACCGCTGAAGGTAGACTAATTGTGATAGATTGTGAGTGGGCTTTTCATTCAGGGGCGTTTGCATTCCGTGACAGTGACTCTCATTCTGACCTCATTTTACTGTCCCTTTTATTAATCCCTCTGATTGTCAGATATTATTAGTGTCATCTAATCTGAGATGAAGGAGGGGCGGTGAGTTGTCACAACTCATCGCAGCAGATTACCCTATAAAAACCTTCTCTTCACCCCAGTTTCCTCACACAGCAGGTTCGATGCTCATCTTCACACTCCACGCAAGACGCTGACTGAAATCTGTCCGAGCCTGAGAGGGGATTTTAGCATAATGGTAAGGGCCCGGTTATGTCATTAGGCTACAGGACTGTTGATTTTCTATGGAGAAGTTTTACGCATGCATTGTCATTGAGCAACAAGCACTTGTTTACCAAACAAGCATTTGTACACTCTGTTGTGAATTAAACATTTGAAAACGACATTGACATCATTCACAGGAGACAACTGAGGCATCTGCTATTCGTCCCAAAGAACTTTGCAGCGCGGAGGCCAGGACTGCGCAACGGTGGTTAACGGACATGTTTACGCGCGTCCACACCACGTGTGAAATCCCGGTGAGCGCTGTATTCGGGCCGTGCGAGCTGCAACACACCTCCGCTTACGACAGCATCGCTTTCATTGCTCTCAAATCTATGGACAGACGAACGTCGCCTTATATCATAAAGGTGAGGAAACTACCTGATGGCATAATCATTTGCACGTCATTGTTTTAAATGGCAAAAACAATTTACTCTGGTACAAGGCGCTGCTTTACGGGGTCGCGTCTAACAAGTGGATTCTTATATTTGAGGCAGCAGGTGCACACCTCTATGTGCGCTAACGGTCTGGTGTGGCTGCGCCTCGTCCAGTCGGCCCGGTGTCCCGAGGAGCAAAACATGGAGGCGTACTTGAAGAACGGCCAGCTGTTCTACAGAGCCCTCAGGAGGATTGAGAAAGATGAGGAACTGCTGGTCTGGTACAGCAGGGACCTAGCCAAGCTGCTTCTCCTTCATCCACTTCTGGTCCAAGGAAAAGGTACGCCTACAAAGATAATTATTTCAAGATGAGATTGGCCTATTGCCATTTGAACAGCCTTCGCACATTCCACAGATTTCACAAATGTTCTAATTCCACAGACAATGCTAAAGATTAACAATCTAGATCTCTTTATTAAAGGTGCCCCTCCATACATCTGCCCCCACTGCAACCAGAGCTTTGACTCCGAGTTCCCCTTCCTGGCCCACCGAAGGTTCCTGTGCAGCCAGCGAATGACATCCAACAGCCCTCATCAACACAGTTCACCTAGCCAAGAAGACTTTGTCAATCCTGCTCCAAAAGACTATACTTCCCATGCAGTGAAGCCGGAGTCCTCATCCTCCCTTAAGGGGAGAACTCTGGATAGCAAACCTGGAACAGATTTCCACAACCTGGCTCGGGACATGGAGAGGAAGGCTGACACCACAGTGGCTCAGAGTAGGGACCTGAAAAGGAAACACTTTAAGGTAGAGGAGGATGAGATCCACTGTGACCTGCAGCAGCCAATGGTAGGAGAACCATTGACCATAAGAGAACATTATGCTTCAAGCATGAGCAGACATAGCTCATTTATTCACCAAGCTATCAAAGGCTATAGCTTGGACACTTTGTCAGAGAGCAGGAGTGCCTTCTCCCAGCCTCCACACCCAGCCCCAGCTTCTGTCTTCCCCCAGGCCACCCCGTTGTTGGTTAGAACAGACCCCATAACGTCCCTCAGCACTGGGCCTCATTCCTTTAACAATAGCACATCCCTTTGGTCCAAGGCCCCAGGGTTTTTCCTTCAGACCCCAGCCCAGGCCCAGACCCATGCCAAGGCCCTCCTTCCCCAGACCCAGGCCCTCCACACCCAGGCACAGGCCCTTCCCACCCCTCATGTTCTCCTCTCTCCGTCCCTTTCCCCCCTCCGGCTGCAGGGTCAGAACTGGTGCGCCAGATGCAGCCTGTCCTTCCGACTCACCTCCGACCTGGTGGCCCACATGAGGACTGTCCACCACCACCAGAGGGTGTTTTCTGCCAGGTCTGGAGGGGACAGAATCCCCAGGGGGGATAAGCGCCACAGCTGCCCCATTTGCAGGGAAGTGTTCAAACAGCGCCACCACCTGGCCAGACACCTGGTTGCACATACCTGAATGTTTTTTTGTGAAGTGTCATTGCATACTAGTTCTGTATTAGACAGTACAGTACAGTAAAAAAAAAAATTGTACTTAGTTTTGTAAGAAATATGGATGTTTTCATATAGTTAATTATAATAATTTCATATTTTTCTTACAAAATAAAGCAGAGTAGTATTGTACTGTATGACTTTTCTGGTCAGTAAAGTTCCTGCATTTCTTTGATGTCTACTGGATATACAAAGACGGAACAATTTCAGTTGTATACTTGTTTAATTCAAGATTAATAACATATAATGTATTTTACATATGACTTTAATAATATCGGTTGCATACATTGATTCAGATACGTTTATGAAGAGTTTTAACAGACGTACAAATTACAGAACTGTGACAACTGAAACCTCAAGATAAAAATATGATCGAACATGTGATGAGATCGGTGGAACTGGTCTGCGTAGTTTGGTTAGCAATTAACTTGTAGGCTGCATGATGAAATACTTTGGAAACCTGACTTACACAACACTTATCACACAAGGGGGGTCAGATGGCTAAGCGGTTAGGGAATAGGGCTATTAATCAGAAGGTTGCCAGTTTGATTCCCCTCCGTGACAAATGATGTTGTGTCCTTGGGCAAGACACTTCACCCTACTTGCCTCGGGGGGAATTTCCCTGTACTTACTGTAAGTCGGTCTGGATAAGAGTGACTGCTAAATGACTAAATGTAAATAAAAAGTACTGAAGGCACATTACTCAGACGGTTCATTCATTGATTTGGTTATGAATAGTGGGCTTGTTGAATATACTTCAAATGTAAAAAATGTGAATGGTGTCTTCAAAAGAGACCACAGCCATCATTACTGGTACCGTTTGAGAGTTAGGCTCTCCCTCTAGTGGACATTTTGGAAACAAATGTAGTCACCTGATTGGTATTTGATGTCCCCACTTTTTACTGATTATAGCTTTTCCTGGATACATTTTTTGAATATATAAATTCCACAAATACATTTTCGACACATCACATACAAATTGAGCCAAGAAAATTAAATGCGAACTCCCTGGAGGCCGAGACAAACCCTAACCTTGGGACCCTCTGCCCAAACCCCCTATGGAGGGGTTTTCTCCAAGTGTCTTTTGTAGAAAAAAGGAATGCATGTATTTAATTATTTATCAGCATATGGGCTAGTGTAAGACTAAGCTACTACCTATTGTCACAAAGCAAGTTATTTATCTACCTGTTTCTGTATGGTTCTATCTAAACCAGAAGATCGTTTTTCCCGAAAATGATCAGTGCTTCTCATAAGGAAGTTAGTTATGCATGGCTCAATGAACATTGTTCTTCCTGTTCCCTAACAGGTTTTAATCATCAAAACCATTTCCTCTCTGTGTGTGTTATATATCTTTGTTACCATAGGCCTCGTGTTACTTATTTCAGTTATTTAGTTTAATGTTTAATGTCTTGACCACTGACATGGTATTTTGCTGGTATCGTTATTCGTTGACATTGTAACTTACGAGGAGACAACTGAACACAACCACAAACAGTAGACATACAAATACACTTTATTTTGAAATTCCAATACCCCAGCCCACACCACCGGAAGTTTCGATGTTGCACAGACTAGAGCCAGAGAGGCCACAGTTACCCGCCCTGTGCTGTCAGTCGGGTTGACAGCTAGGTGGCTAACCGGTGGCTTAGCTTGGGGCTGTTTGGACAAGCTCGGTCGTTTGCTAGAACCCTCAATCTCTCCACAAAATACCAATCATGGCCCTTCTGGAACTTGCCATGCAAGGATTTTCTATCTTTGGCTTCATTTTATTTTTTGTATTGTGGCTCATGCATTTCATGTCCATCATCTATGTGTAAGTATCGGCACCTAACGATAGCTGGGTTAGCTATGACTGTTTACCAACGTTAGTTAGCTTGTTAACCTAAGCTACCAATATAAACACATTAGATTCGTGTAGCTACTGAACCTGTTGTTAAAATATTAATTGTATAGGGCATGTGTACTCTGTTTTGTTGACTAAAAAATCTACCTCCGCATTACACATACATAGTTGGTCTAGCTAGGCTACATGGGGATCTGGTCATGGTTGCTAGCCAACCATGTAGAACCATTTAACTAGCTAGCTAGGCAGCGTAGCGACTAGTTGAGTGGGATCTTTCCGGTGGTCGTGGTCACACGATCAGTGATGGCACGAGCGTTACTTTTAACCAGCAACGTAAGACAACGTTATGGTAACAAAGATATATAACACACACAGAGAGGAAATTGTTTTGATGATTAAGACGTGTTAGGGAACAGGAAGAACAATGTTCATTGAGCCATGCATAACTAACTTATGAGAAGCACTGATCATTTTCGGGAAAAACGATCTTTATTATTATACAATACCATGAATGAATAGCTTAATGCCAAACATACACAGTTAATCAATCGATTTAAATGCATGTTGTTCCCTACACTGTTGCATCTTTGTCAACCTAAAGGGAATAGCTCAAACAGTTATGCTAGCGTTAGCGTCTGGTTAACTAGCTAGCTAGCAATTTAGTTCTGCCAGTGGTATTTACCATCCAAATTGGTCAATGTTTTCTGTAGAATTATGTGTGCCTTGCCCAAACCCTCAACAATGTTGATGTACCAAGCAAATTAGCCTAGCTAGTTGAGCTATCGGTCTTAGATTACCGCAGTTGTCAAATTGCAGCCTTTACGAAATCAAAATGTTAATCCTGACTCAGTTACACCATGATCCTGTTGGCTACCATTTAACATATATTTAACAGTATCTAAAAATATATTGCAGTGAGTGAAAGGGAGGTCTCTAGTGATTGAAGTTCCCTCTCTCCTTTTGTAATTGTTGTAGCCGCCTCCATCTCAATAAGAAGACTCCTGAGACCAAGCAACCCTACTGTAAACTAATGGGTGTCTCGTTGCTGAAGCCACTTAAAGGAGTGGACCCCAATCTCATCAACAACTTGGAGACCTTTTTTGAGCTGGACTATCCCAAGGTATACACCTATGTGCATTACACACACCCCTACCTGTACAATCAAAGTAATCTTAAAAAGGAAATATTGAAATAATTCAAGTTAATTTGGTTGTTATCAAAGGGCATCCACAAAAGAAGCTCTCTCAAGTTTGAACGAACCCATTTGATTTGTCCTTGATTCACAGAAGAAAACACACACACACACACACACACACACACACACACACACACACACAGAGCACCACTTCCCACATCTCTGATTAGCCTCATTGCCTGGTGAAAGCTGCAGCATTAGCTAGTTGTCCAACATGTAGCAGTAACACCTTCTGAGAGATGCTACTGGTCAGTCTTTTTAGTCTCTTTTGTCTCTCTTCCTCTCCTTTCTTACTCACCCATCCACTCCCATGCCCACTCCCATGCCCACTCCCATGCCCACTCCCATGCCCACTCCCATGCCCACTCTCCTCTCTATTCTCTCCTCAGTATGAAATTCTGCTGTGTGTTCAAGACCAAGATGATCCAGCCATCGACGTGTGCAAGAAGCTCTTGGGAAAATATCCTAACGTTGATGCAAGGTTGTTTATTGGTAAGCTTCTAACCACCTTCCGCTCGCCAAACAGTGGCTGTATTATTATTTGGTGTGTGTGTGTGTGAAGTAACGTGTGCTGGTGTAGGGTATCGTGTAATTGTTTGTTTCTTGTGTGTGTGTGTGTGTGTGTGTGTGTGTGTGTGTGAGAGACAGAGAGAGAGATGTAGTGTTTATTCTGAATCTAAACTGACTGTTTGGTACAGGGGGGAAGAAGGTTGGCATCAACCCTAAAATCAACAACCTGATGCCCGGGTATGAGGGTGCTAAGTATGACCTGGTATGGATCTGTGACAGTGGCATACGAGGTAAGGCAGCCATCCCATTGCCCCGCCCCACAGCTGACGTGCAACCAAACCTAGAAGGAAATCTGTGAAAACCAGTTTCAATGTGCCTTGCGTTTGCCCACAGTGAAACCGGATACCTTAACCGATATGGCTAATCAGATGACTGAGAAGGTGGGGCTGGTTCATGGTCTCCCGTACGTGGCTGACAGGCAGGGCTTTGCCGCTACCTTAGAACAGGTGTGTGGAGTTTCTTAGCAGATGAGTAGAACCCCCCCCCCCCCAAAAAAAAAACCATAACTTTTTGGAACGTTCCTGTATGGTTTTAATCTCTTACCTGTGTGCGTGCGTGTGCTGCAGGTGTATTTCGGCACGTCCCACCCACGCTCCTACATCTCTGCCAACGTGACAGGGATCAAGTGTGTGACGGGGATGTCCTGCCTCATGAGGAAGGACGTCCTGGACCAGGCTGGAGGTCTCATTGCCTTCGCCCAGTACATCGCTGAGGACTACTTCATGGCTAAGGCCATAGCCGACAGGTGACCTTTTGTTTGTGTGCCCGTCATGCCTTGTTTGCATATTAGTGTGCCTGTGGAGGTGTGTGCCTGTATGTGAACGATGTGTCTCCCAATGTCTAACTGGAGAACTTCTCTTACAGGGGATGGAAATTCTCAATGGCAACACAGGTAGCCATGCAGAACTCGGGCTCCTATTCCATCGCGCAGTTTCAGTCGCGAATGATCAGGTACATTGGCCGCCCTAGTCCCTGGGATCAGGTGGTTCCTGCTAGTCCTAGCTCTTCGCCAAAATCCTAGCTCCAGTCCCAGTACTGTACTGTACAATCCACACCACTGTAGGGTGTGTGTGGTACCCAGGGTCGAAGAAGCCCGTTCTGACGCTGCCGTTTCCCTCCAGGTGGGCCAAGCTGCGCATCAACATGCTGCCCGCTACCATCTGTGAGCCCATCTCCGAGTGCTTTGTGGCCAGCCTCATCATCGGTTGGGCAGCCCACCATGTCTTCCGCTGGGACATCATGGTGTTCTTCATGTGCCACTGCCTAGCCTGGTTCATTGCTGACTACATACAGCTACGAGGAGTTCAGGTAAAACTGGGGCCTGTGGCCTATACTACAAAGCATGATTTGGGGTTAGCGACGGGTTAACTTATGCTGCACACCTAGACTGCTCCGGAGCAGGTTTTGTTCTAGATAACAGATCGACACGTATGAAAGCATCCCCTAGTGACGACATCAGTTCTCTTGGAAAATGTCGTAATTGTTTCTAGAACATCCGGCCTTTATACGATTTGCTTATAAGTAACCTTATTTACTGGTTTGAATTATGTTTTGCATTTGTTCCTTATTTGCTCAAAAAAACATTTAATAGTGTCGTGCAGCTAAAAGAATAAGGCTAAAATAGTTTTACACCCATGAGAATACACTGTGACACATTCATTTAATGGAATACACAATTGTAATCGTGGTCAGGTCTCGGCCAACTTGTGCCTTAATGTTGGGCCGTGATATTGGGAAGCCTATACATGTTTTACTAGCTTTCCTTCCTGACTTCGGCAGCGGCAACAGTTGGGCTTTTAGCCTGGATCCTGTAAAAAATGTGTCATATTTATTTGATATTATAGTTTGCTCATCTTGTGTAAAATATGCGGCTCTGGTAGACTTGTCCATGTTCTAGGAGCAAACACCACCCCTGTTATGTGAACGTGCTCATGGCTAGATTGGGAAATCATGGGATGAGTTAAGGAGTTGATAACCACTGTCGTGACACGGCTTAGCGCGTTGGCGGTTGTTAGTCTTAGCGAAGCCAGCTCACTAAAAGATATCCCAGGTATGTCGAACTTGCTTCGTAGGACAGGCCTCTGGACTATAACTAACCCTAACTCCACCCCTGTCCCCCTGCAGGGCGGCCCTCTAGCCTTCTCCAAGCTGGACTATGCTGTGGCCTGGTTCATTAGGGAGTCGATGACCATTCAGATTTTCCTGTCTGCGCTGTGGGACCCCACCATCAGCTGGAGGACCGGCCGATACCGGTTACGCTGCGGTGGCACCGCCGAGGAGATCCTGGACGTATAGCCACACCCGTTCTGGTGCTTGGACTCATGGGAGCAAGGTTCCATGGAAACCACACTGAAGGACACGCTCACAGACAAGCGTGGCAGCTGCCATGGAGAAGACATGAACTTGAAGAAAGTTTAATCTTTTTCTTTTTCCTTGAGAAGGAAGTCCTTGTTTGATTGTTTTTAATTTGTGTGTTAAAATGTGTTAGGTTGTTATTTATGTTATTGGTGCTCTTAAGAAACCTCACATGTAAGGCAGAAATCCTTTAGAACCTTCTACACAGGAATAAAGAGTTAGGAAGGAGGACATGGTGTGTGTGAGAGGGAGAGGGAGGGAGGGAGGGAAGGAGTAGTGGCTTGAAGTGCAGGATTTTCTGTTGTGGGTGGTCTGACCCCAGTGTTCGAGGTCCAGTAAAGGTCAAGAAACACAGACATTAGGATAGAATCATCCTTAGGGTAAAGATTTAGCATTTAGCTTAGTAACTGTAGAAATGTTATGTGTCTATCCGCTAGGAAATGTAGGACCAGTAATCTGGTGATGATGCATGTTGGAACGTTCAGATCGCAGACTCAACCAGAGGGATAACGTTCCTCAATCCTCACCAATGTAAATACACCAGATCCACACAGATCCACCAGGGGAACAGCTAAAAGACCCCCCCCCCCCCCCCCCCCCAACCCCCACACCCTACTGTGTCCTAGACACACCTTCCTCACTGCAGACACATGTTCATTGGTCGATCCAGAATGGCCACTTCCTGTAGAACATTGGCAAACCCCTCCTCCGGTCATTGTGGTGGGAGTCAGCTGGCTGTCTGGTTGGCTGCTTGGTTGGCGGATGGCTTCATTGATGGCTGGCTGTCACCTTGAGCTCTGTTTACCTTTTCTCACCGTGCTCTGAACGAACACATGGTCTGTGTTCTACAGTGTCTTCAGATATGTATATATATCAAATTAATTTTGGTGTATGAAATAGCCAAACTGTACAAATGCTTCAGTCCTCTAGCCTTACCCATTTCATTTGGTTTGAATGGTGTGTGTTTGTGTATGGGTGGTAATGTGTTGTGTTACCACATTAATGTCATTATCTTTCAATATTGCCCTCCTGGGAGGATTCCAGACATGTACTATCTTGTCGAAGGTTCTGGACCCACCCCACCATTCCACCACAACTGGCAGCAGTATTTAGGGAGTGGACAAGAAACAGGGTTGGGCAGGACAGACGCAGAATCATGTAATGACGTGTGTGGAGATCACACTGTGAAGTATTGTGTGGATTTGCGTTTTTTTTGTTATGATGCAGCTCAGAATGGAACCATTGGAAAGAATGGGATCATGAGTCATTATCGTTGTCATCTGAGACTGGTTTTATTACCCAATGCTGCAACTTGTCCCCATATCAGCTCACATCCATGGCCAACCCCACACTGTCGAAGACATACAGTATGTGTAAAGTGTTGTCACAAAATTGTATGATTTCCTGTATATGGCTGTATATTTATGAAGTTTGGTTGATACCATTATTTTAACAGCTTAACATTAATTTATTCTACCAGTAGGTAGGTATTGAATCTGTTAGCAGTGAACAAGAAGGCTGGACAAACTTGTTGTTAAATATCTTAACTTGTTTTTATATGAATTGTTTTCTGTCATGTTTTGTAGTGTGCGTTTGAGGGGAGGGGGGGGGGGGGGTCTGTGATGCAAGAGGAATAGTAAAGCTTTATGAACATAGAAACTTCGTTTTTTTTCCATATGCCTAGAGAACCAAGTCGTGGGAGAAACCAGACTGAAACTGGCGTTGGACCAACAGAGCCGACAAACCAGTAGACCGGGGTGGGTCGATGAGACTAAAGGTCGTTAAGATGATGCAAAAAAGAAAAATAGTCAACCGATACCAATAAACTGTACATGGGGGTGGAATGGAAGTGGTGTAAGCCTGGGAAGTCTGCCCCTGGAAACACAAAGTACTGGAGCATACTTTCATGGTTAGAGTAAGCCTGGTGACCTGGTCATGAGATGGCAGCAGCCTGACTTCCCATGTGACCGCTTGAAATATTCTGGGAATTTTAAGCAGCTCTTGCACATTTTCTTTAGTTCCGATAAGGGTTTCGATAGATTAAAAGCACGGTTTGAAAGTATTTTGCCCAACATTATTTGATACAAGACTAATTTGTATTAAGATGGAACTAAAAACAGAATGGGACAGAAAGTTCCCTACCCATTAGTAGAACATCCTGTCATTGGAGTTGCAGTAGGGTTGGGTGTTGATGTCAAGGCAATATTTATAATCTACAGTCAAGGTTAATATTAGGCTTTTAGTGTATAAAGTTCTGTCATGGGTACCTGTGTTGCCAGCAGAAAAACATCTATTAGTATGAAGTGTAATTAGTAATATTGCCTTCTTTTCTATGCAAACACAAATGTATTATTGTATGTGGTTGGATATGACACAGGATGTGTCTGACCTGCCAGACAATACATTTATAAATCCAGATAAGCCAAACTCTTAGATTGACATCTGCTGGACAGGTGAATGAACTACATTGTCATAATTGATTATGCTTCAAATGGTTTTAGAAAAAGACCAAACATTCATTTAATCTGGTAAAAAAAATTGGAAAGAAAATTAAGTATGTTCATAAACATGACATTCCTGGCCTGTCACCTGGAAATGCCACCTCAATAATTTCTGTGAGTTTAACAAAAACGTTGTGTCAAAATCACCTGATAGTTCAGCCTGTTTCATTTGTTGATTTACAAGCCCAGAATACTCCCCACCACTGGATCCACAGTGATGCAGGAAGTTATATGTTCCAGATCAGCTTCCTATCCTGATTATTCCCTGAGAGGTTAGTTGTGCAAAGAACAGAAGAAAGGGGAGGGGCTTACTGCTTTGAGTGGCAGGACTGTGTGAGTCAGGGGGGAAGGACGGTGGGGGTAAAAGAGGTTAAATGGAAAGTATTGCAGGGTTAACAGGGTTGGACTGACATGAGTGTGTGAGAAAGCCCAAGGCAAGAAGTAGAGGACACAGGAGCACCAGAGAAAGTACAGATGTCGTGACATTTATTCAAGGCATGCTACAATTAAGTTGTTTTAGGAAAAAAACTAACTAGAGATTCTGGCGTATTAATCATAGTAACCATTGCGATAATAAGAATCATATAATTCTAGTAATAAACAATTAAAAACATGACAGAAAATGTTCTATATGAAATACGGAAACTTCACTCAACCATGCACCGCAAAAATTAGAAAATATGTTTCTTTAATAAGTCATCTTCTATTTGCATTTAATTACATCAACTCATAACTTTGTGTCTCTTACCCGTCACACACACTGCTTTACAAATCAAAGCTGGTACTGGTATGATATCAAAATACACAAGAGTCTATCCTTTTAAATACAAAAAAACATGTCTGTTGTTGTCTGTGTCTCCCATAGACTATTGTGCCCAGGCAATCCAAGGAAACCGACTGAACTAAAGCATTCATTTTTGGTGCTCAAACTTCTGACCAGCTATAAATAAAGAACATGCTGTGAGACCGAGAAACAGATGAGAAGAGACAACTAGACAACTGTCAAGATCCAATCACCTTTCTCCCTATCATAACATACCAATTTAACCATGTCATTGTCTTGCATGGATCTCAATTTTGGGGTTGGGGGGCATTGCTGAGTAAATAATGCGTATTTATTTTTAAAAGGGTGGAATTTTGAGAAGAAAAAAAAAAAATACTTTAAACATTCACAAAATCATTGAGGTCTAAAAAGCACCACATTTAAGCAACAATGCTTTGTTGGGTCATTCTAACAGGACAGAGTTCCTTTGGTTTCAGTTCCTGTATTGTTGTGGTTGGGTACAGCTACTGCAGCTATCTAGGGTTGGTGGGGGTGTGGGTCAGGGGGGAGGAGAAGCCAGCCACCAGCCACTGTAGACCCGAGGAGTCGAGACATCTGACCTCTTACTTCACCGCCAGAAAGGAAACAAGTTATGAATATAATTAATGAAAGGCACATAAACTTTGGTCCTGCGACGTTATTGATTCCTCAGTAAAAAACGTTGACAAAAAGTGTAGAGTATATTGTCTCCAGTCCATTTGATATTGTCAAATCACAATTCGAAAGGCTGCAGAGCGGCATGGCTGCCGACCTGTGTGGCCTGAGTTAAGACAGAACTTTTTGTCAGGACAGTTAACTGAACATATCAAAGAGCAGACAGCTTGCTCAATATGCAAGGTGTCACGGTCTGGCTTCTCTCCTGTTCACAAATGAAAAGTAGCAATGTGGCGGATTTGGGCAAAAAAACCAAAACTTTCTTCAACCTCAACCTCCCACCTGCATATAACCGAATGGATGGCTTCCATATTTTCACGTTGGGTTCATACATAACCACTGAGGATGGGATCATTCACAACCAGGTTCATACATAACCACTGAGGTTGGGATCATTCACAAACAGATTCATCCATTATCAGGGCTGGGTTCAAACACAGCCAGGTTCAAATGTAACCATGGGGATGGGGTGTATACAGTCAGAACTTCAGGGCAAATGATGCCAACTGAAACAGCAGAGTGACAGACAACCACAACCAAAACCAACTTCATCACCTTTAAAAGAAGATCAAATGAATAAAAACACAAATATCACTACAGATCAAAACCAGGCAAAATCCCTAAAACGAATAGTATGAAATACAGTAAATAAGATGACAAATGAAACACACACACACAGAGATGGAGATCTCTGGACTTCACTCTACCACAGCAAAATGAAGGCGCCCTTGTAACCCAGACTAAATAGGGGATCTCTCCTTATCAACACACGCACACACACACACACATACACAGAAAAACTTTGCACATGCACGCACACAGAACCACAGACGCACACGCATACAGTTAGGAGAGACCCTCACAGAATCCTTAAGGTACCAGAGTTTACCATTCATTTCCAAGTGCACTTAAAGCACCAAACATGAACTTACATTTCAAAAGACGGCATCATGGAAAGACCCACAGAAAAACACATCTAAAAACCTCGAAGAAAACTGAAAACAAGTCAACCCGCTCACCAAATCCCACTAGAGAGTACATAAGATAGGCCGTCTAAAACCTAGCAGAGTATGAACATAATAAGGCACATAATAAGAAGTGAAGTATTACACAGTAAATATGATATATGGTGTGATTACAGTGGTATAAAACCCTGGCTAATCTTCCATAGGGCTTTTTCTTTGCCATAAAAAAGAACAAATTACCAAAATAACTTTTTTTTTCTCACAAAATGTTGACAATCCTAAAGATGTAGACCTGAATAGTTTAGCTTTAGTTAAGACTGTAAACTTCAAAACAATAATTTTAGATTATTTTTTTTTCAATAGAAGGGGGATGCCATTGTTTTGCAAAAGGGAACAGGGAGGAGTTTGGAAATGCCCTATTGTGTCTAAAAGTTTGTCTGGTAGACTGCGTGTAGAGGTCTATCCAGTTGGTCTCTCAATAGATAGTGGGTCCACTAACAGTTTATTAAGGACATATACACAAATGATTTTCACAGTCGTTAACAGTAAAAGGAAATGGCAAGGGCATACTTCCTTTCTCTCTCTCTATATATACATGTCTTTCTAGGGGTTATATATATTTCCTCCTGCATTCTTGAATCGCAGGCACAGTAAGACACTTCCAACGCTGCTCTTGTTCCCCTTTCAAGGTAAAGTTAACAGTGACACCATCCTTGACTTGCGTTTGTGAAACAAAACCGTTTTGTTGTTGTCGTTGGGTTAGGGACACACTCCTAGAAGCATGCACACGCAGGCACATGCACGCGTACACACACACACACACACACACACACACACACACACACACACACACACACACACACACACACACACACACACACACACACGGCTTTCCCACAAAGCAATGCTACTCAATCAACTCTTCTCCTTGGAATGTTAAGGCTAGACCGATACAGCTTAACCAAGGCAACAAGCCTGTATGAGAGCGAGGGCTCCGATTGGTCTAGGTCTGTCTTTACAGACATGTGATCGCACTTTTCATTGTTACTTCCTGGTGACCATGGTGATTAAAACACAAGAAGACTGTTTTTGGTTTGATCCAAGATGGATTACAGGTGAGCAGGGCTGGAAGGCTGACTGGCCCCTCCCAACAGGGAGACAACAGGTCCCCATGGTAACACATGGTAGTAAGGGCTGGTCCCATGACCATCTTTCATGGTAACATACCCCAGAGGACAATAAGACTTATGTTTAGGCCGAGAGGAGTGGACAGGAGAGGAGAGGAGAAGGGAGAGAAAGGGAGAGGAGGGGAGAGAACAAGAGAGAAGAGACACATGACCTCCAGGCCAGCTCTTCACATTGTTCACATTCATTCACATGTCTTCCAACTGACCTGGCCTGGCCTTTGGGGCCTGGTCTAGTCTGGGCTGGAATGGTGCTAGATAGAAGCCAGGTATAGAGCAGGATGCTAGACTGGGTGAAGTGGCAGGATGGTAGAAAGAGCCTGTCTCTCTGAAATCACCTTCACATTGCTGATGCAGGTCTTCCACTGGGGGCAGGGGCCTGGGCTAGGGGACAAGCCCAGGATCTGAGCCTCCTACTGGGGGCTGAGCCTCCCTGGCAGACACTGGGTCAGAGTGGCAGCAGTGGCTCCCACCTACATCCTGATGCTACAAGGGAGGGGTCCCATTGGTTAAAAGTGTCGCTACAGGCTTCCTGTCCCTTCCCCATGTTCCTGGTGATGCCCATATAATGGGGCTGTCTCTGAGTGCTCCAGCACTCCCATTGGAGGGGTGGGGTTGGCTTGCTCAGCCGATGGGCTGAGGAGTGGGGAGGGGTTTGCCTCCCCTTTGTTGTACAAGGCAACGCAGCTAAAAGAGTCTCGTCTCCGACACTGGAACAACACCGAGCCTCAGGCCTTCTGGGGCAGGACAGGATGTAGAGGCCAGGACGGGGTACTGGGGGGGGGGGGGGGGGTGGTCAGAAAGAAGGCTAGCCCCCTCAACACCCCCCTTCCTCCCCATCCTACACGGTCCAGGAGTGATGAGTTCCTCTCTCTTCTTGCCCCTCCCCCTGTCCGGAGTTGAACCTATCACAGGTCACCCTCCAGTCTCTGTCTGAAGCCATAGTAGTAGTCTATCACACAACAGATCTAAAGTAGCACACTACAAGTGTCTGGTTCCCCAAATGAACCCCTTCATAGGGGACAGGGGAAGGACAGGGGGGGGTGACAGGGGACAAGGAATGAGGTACTGGGGAAGTGTGTTTTGTGCGTTGGTATGTGTGTGTGTGTTTGTTTGTGGGTGTGAGTGTGGGCATGTCTGTGAGGCTGCACATTACATGGGGGCCAGCCCTAGGGAGGAGGGGCAGAGCCTGGTGGTGGCAAGGGGGGTTGGGATGGGGTGACGGGGTGTAGGTGGTGGTGGGGCGGCAGGGGGGGTCAGATGGTGGACTTGGAGAAGGAGACGCGTAGGTGGTGGTTCTCCCCCAGGTCGTGGTTGTGGAGGTCAATCAGGGCCTGGATAGCCTCCTCCACAGAACCCAGCTGGATCAGGGCCATCTTCCTGTCTTTCCTGACACACAAAACACACCATCACACACATTGTCAGAACCTTACAATAGCATGTTATTTTGGTCACAGAACAACACAGATTGACAAGCTAACTAATAATGGCAAGCTTACCTCGTAGTGAGAAGGTTAACTACTAGTAAGATTTAGTCAACTAGTCATATGACGCCAAGCTCTAAGCTACCCACCAGTTTACTGGGTGTGGTACAATCGCTCCAGTGCTATTAGTGCCCTCTTGTGGCTGTGTAGCTACACTGCACATGATTAGTTTCAGCTGGCATCACTGGGTTTCATTCCAGACTTAAGTTCCCTCCTCTATAGCCTTGTTTCCTCCACTGCATCCCTGCTCCCTCCCAAATGTCAGAGGAGTGGAAAAAGGAACACTTACTGGAAGAATTTGAAGGCCTTGACTGTGTATCCAGTTCCAGCAAACAGGTCTTTAAGGACGTCGTCAGTGACAGAAGGCCTTTGAACAGACAAACAGGGTCACACTGACAATCTAGGATGTAGGATGTGAGGTGGCGCACAGTGCACAGGATGAGTATGTGTGTGGGGGGGGGGGGGGGGGGCGAGGGCGTACGCGGCGCGCGCGGGGGCGAGGAACCTACGGGATGTTGGAGAGGTGCAGCGTGGCGGAGGGAGGGAAGATGTTCTGGAAGTTCTTGGAGCCGGGCTTCTTGAAGCGGTGCAGGGGGCTGCCGCTGAAGTCCTTGGTGAGGCCCTGGTCCTCCTGGCCCTCCCTGGGCAGCTGCACCGTCTGGTGCTTGGAGATGGTCACTCGGATCACCTTAGCGTGGAGACGCTGGCCGTTCAGGTGGCTCATGGCTGCAATCACGGGAGACACACATAGCTCCAGTATGCTGCCATAACACACACACACACACAACTCGAAAACACTCCCAGTACACACCTGGTACGGCTCGATCTTCTAAGTAGCACAGGTACAGGGTTAGGCTTCGTGGGTTTAAGGTTAAACATTGAGGGTTACTCACCCAGCTGTGCCTGAGTAGCATCTGCCATCTGGATTAAGGCATTCTCCTTCTTGTTAAAGAGAATCTTGACCCTGTGGACATCCCCATACACCCCTACACATACACACACACAAACATACACCATTAGGAGAGGAGAAGAGAGGAGAGGAGCAGGGAGGGAGGGAGGGGGGGAGGGGAGACGTCTTACCAAAGAGGATGAAGAGTCCATTAGGTGAGATGGTCTGTAGGAGAGGAGAGACTAGTTAAGACACAGACCACCCTGAAGGGGCACCCTGACCCTCCCATCTCTCTGGAGCTAGACTCACGTCAGGGTTGAGGTTGGAGACCAGTAGAACTGCGTGCACAGCAGGGGGGGCCATGCCGTGGATGGCCATGCGTCCTGCCACGGCCGAGCCTGACAGAGTGAGGGGCCCCAAAGCGCCGGGCATCGCCTGCATCGACAGACCTGGGGGAGGAAGAGGTGGGGGAGATCAGGTGAGAAAGGGTACCTCACACAAGAGGCCCTGTTACCGACACAGCCGACGTAGTAGTCACTGTGGCAAGGTGCTGAGGTGGGGTGTGCGGGGTTGGCATGGTAACTTACCTGCTTGGGGGAAGCCCATGGCGGGGGCAAAACCTGCTGCTGCGTATGGAGATGAGATGATTCCTGGGGCTCCTGCATACACACACACACACTAGGCGTTAATGCTGCCAGGAACTATATACCTGCATGTCTGACATTCCAACTTCCAAGCCAGCAGTTAGTGTGGCAACATCTGGTTCTCCTCTCTGCAATTTCAAACTGAACACATATTTCCAATTTCCTGTTCCAGGGGGCTGTTGACAAAACAGGAAATGAGAATCTCCTCCTGGGCTCAGTCCCCCCTGAGCATGTCCTTTAGACCATGTCCCTCCCAAGCATGTCCTTTAAACCCTGTCCCTCCCGAGCATGTCCTTTAAACCCTGTCCCTCCCGAGCATGTCCTTTAGAGGCTATCCCTCGACGGCATGTACTTGTCTGTTCTTGTCATACATGTGTAAGCAAATGTGTGAGTGTGTGTGAGTGTGTATTTGTGTGTGTTTAGGGGATGGTGCTAGTAGATATTGTTGTCTCAGACTCCACTAATCAATGGTGTATTCATAGCAGAGAGCTGCTGGGGCTACTGATAAGCTGTGGGGGTGGATAAACACTCATTCAAACACACTCACACACAGATAAAAGTGTGTGCACAGACACACCTTTTGACAAATTAATTTATCGGAATACAATAGCATCCTTTCTTTGGCGAGTTAACAGGAAGTGTGGATTCAGCGGTTGGGGGAGTCAGGGATGGTTACCGAAGGCGGCAGTCATGCCAGGGTCCATGGTGGGCTGGCTGTCCCCAGAGGGCAGGTCCAGGCGGGTGAAGTCCCGGCTCTTGTCGTTGTTGTACTTGACATTCAGGCTGGTCAGCTTGGAGAACTCCACACGCAGAGTACAGCAGGCATTGTAGATGTTCTGGCCATCTAAAGTCTGGTGGAGAGAGAGAGAGAGAGAGAGAGAGAGAGAGAGAGAGAGAGAGAGAGAGAGAGAGAGAGAGAGAGAGAGAGAGAGAGAGAGAGAGAGAGAGAGAGAGAGAGAGAGAGAGAGGGATGAGGGTTGGAGGAGTGGAGCAGAGGAGAGTGGGGAAGGATTCAGGAGAGGAGAGAGAGCGTGGGGGTGGAGGAGAGAGGGATGGAGGGTGGAGGAGAGGAGAGAGAGTAAGACAGAGAAAGATGTATCCGAGAACCACAAAGCTCACAAGACTGATGGAGCTCTGTTTCATGCTCCATCTGTGTGATGACAACTGGCTACAGCCCACGTAAACTCTTATCGAGTTCAAGGAGCAGATGTGTGTGTGTATATGTGTGTGGTTGTGAACTGACCACTTTGGCGTGGTGTGCATTCATAGGGTCAGCATATTGAAGCAAGGCTTGAAACTGGTTATTCTTGGTGAAGGTGATGATCTTCAAGACTGTCCCGAACTTGGAGAAGATCTGGGGAGAGAGACAACATGACCGGAGAGGGAGAAGAGAGGAGATGAGGAGAGGAGGAGAGGAGGAGAGGAGAGAGGAGAGAGGGAGAGGAGAGGAGGAGAGGAGGAGAGGAGAGGAGGAGAGAAAGAGGAGAGAAAGAGGAGAGAAAGAGGAGAGGAGAGAGGGAGAAGGGAGAGGAGAGAGGGAGAGGAGAGGAGAGGGAGAGGAGAGAGGGAGAGGAAAGGAGGAGAGAGAGAGAGAGGAGAGGGAGAGGAGGAGAGAGGGAGAGGAGGAGAGAGGGAGAGGAGAGGAGGAGGAGAGAGGGAGAGGATAGGAGAGGAGGAGAGAGGAGGAGGAGAGAGGGTTAGGGTTAGACGTCTGAGGTTCAAGGTCAAAATCAGTTGAATCTAAGAAGCTCCAGATGAGAGCTGCTATGTGAGAGGTGGGGCGGGTCCGGAGGCTGACCTGGTGCAGCACTTCCAGAGAGACGGGGTAGAAGAGGTTCTCCACGATGATGCGGAGCACTGGGCTCTGTCCTGGCATCAGGGGGCCATCACTGGCTGACGCAGACCCGGACAGCGCCATGTTCCCAGAATGCACTGCATTCACGGCCTGCAGGGCTGCCTGGGCCCTCTGGGAGTGGGGGGTCGGGGTGGAGAGAGGACGAGCGGGAAGGGGAGGAAGACAAGGTTAGGGGCGGCTAACACAATATGCTCGTTCTTCCGTTGAGTACTCTCATTGGCCAGACTCAGTCAGTGCTCATCCCCTGATTGGGCAGGATGTCAGTACTCACCCCCTGATTGGGCAGGTTGTCTGTCTTTAGCTCGCGATGGTTGGAGTACTGGATGTAGACAGGTTGGTTACGGACATGGGGCGTGGCTGTAGTGTAGTAGTTCACCATGGTGATAGCTGCTTCCTCAGACGCCATCTCTAAAAAGGCCTGGAGTAAATCAACAACAACATCAACAACCAAAACAACCACAAAAATAATGCCAACAACAGCCAGCACCACAGTGTTCACCCTCCTGGTTTCCTGCTGGTTGAGAACCAGGCAGCACAGACAGAAACACTTCCGTATCTGAAGTCTGTCTTGTCTTGTTAGGCCAATTAGAGGCTCACCAATAGGATGATGCTAATTTATGCATCCCAACGTTTATAAAATGTGTGCGTCTATTATTCAACAGATATTCCATTTCCATGTGAATGAGAGAGAGCTCTCAAGCTGGAGGGACGGGGAAGTGTGTGTGTGTGTGTGTGTGTGTGTGTGCGGGGGGGAGGGGGGTGGGTAGACCCACAATCCACCCCTCTATTTTCCTTTCAGTAATACCTTGATGTTTTTAGTTAAAAGGAACCCTCCAGACCCTACCCTTCTCCATCCTCCAGACCAAAAACTCCCTCACGTCCCTCCTCCGGATCCCTCCCTCCGTCAATCAGACCCCTCCGCTCCTCCCAGGGGGCAATGGTCAGGGTTTAGTTCCTGGTTGAGCTCCTACCTGGTTCTTTCCTTTCAGCATCAACAGGTTAGTGACCTTCCCGAAGGGGATTCCTAGAGAGACGAGCTCTGCTTCTGACACCTCCAGAGGAACCTTGCGAACGTGAAGCACACGGGAGGGGCCACAGGGGGGGCGGTCTCCTTTATACACTCTGCTGTCGTTGCCATTAGCTACGGCAGGGGAGAGAGATACAGAATTGGGGGTTAGACCAAGAGAGGATGGCGAGTGCAGTTGTGGTGTGTCATGGGTTCTGAGAAAGCAACTTCTCTGTGTTACTAGGACTGTCACTTCCTGTTCAGGGGGTGGGGTCTAATCAGGACACAAGTTGGCAGGTGACCACCCCCCACATCCCATACACCCCACCCCCACCCTCACCTTCTCCCCAAACACATACATGGCTAGCTGTAGGGGAATTCCAGAACAGAAAATCACAGTCATACACTCTGCAAATGTTGGTCTATGGCAGGGGTGTCGAATCCTGATCCTCAGGGGCTGTTGTCCTGTATGTTTTAGATGTTTCCCTGCTCCGACACACCTGATTCAAATGAATGGTCGTTATCAGGCTTCCACAGAGAAAGCTTAAACTTTTCTTGAGACAATTTCCCTGGCTGTAGTGGCTTGCTATGACCTTGTACAGACATGTCATACCTAATCTGTCAGGCAGTGTCCTCTCGCCTAATCACAATAACCAATCAGGAGACAGCAGCTGCCAGTCATAACATCCAACCAGGATGGCTGTACTGTAGACAAGTCAAAATAGCCAATGTGGATGGCTGTAACATATGCTAGTCAATCAGGATGGCCTTCCCATTGGCCTGTGATAATAACCATCAGGAAGGCAATCCTTTCTGCCAGTCACAATGACCAATCAGAACAGCGGTCCTATCTATTCAGTCCAATCACAATAACCAATCAAGTTGTCAATACTGTGAGCCAGTGAAAACGGCCATACTATCTGCCAATCACGACACCTAATGATTACATTAACCTCTAAACTCCTAACCCCAACTCTCAGGATACTGAAACATTCATTCTTCCCAAAACACTAATACCTTGGTTCTCATTGTCATAAGTCCTTCGACTCCTTTGTAAATGACACACTGGTCCTCGTTTGTTTTCCGTCCTCACTGTAGGAGACACACCTGTTCTGATTGGTCCTGTGACTGTAGACCTGTGTGCGATTGGTAGAGCAGGACACGTACCTGTGGATGGGGTGGAATTGCTCATGGTAGTGCGGCCACACAGGAAGAAGGAGGAGAGAGGGTTCTCAGGGTCCTGCTGAAACACACAAACACACGCATGTTCCACTTGATACATGAGCTAAGTATGTTCATACGCGCTATGCATGTTAGGGTTACTCTGCACATAGAAAAAGGTACATCATATGCATGTTATCTAGGATTAGTATAAATGTTGTTTGGGTTAGGATGCTAGCCTAGTATTTACTATGTGTTATGTTCTGAGCAGTTTATTCATCCGTGCTATTTGTAAACTGTTCCCCCCCTGGCCTATGCCTCTCTCTCTGGTTGCTAGGCAGCAGGCTGCTGGACCTATCTTCTCCCTTAGATCATATTCAAATTGCTGCCGCCAGAATGTATGAATATGCAAAATAGATACTATCTGTTCACCCTTTACAGCGCGAGCCCTTCTCCGATATCAATGACATTTAGACTGTCGTCAGAGACACGCACAAACACATACACATCCATAAACACACACACAGTGTGTGTACTGGTTGGCTGGAGGGTGACCTCTAGCTCCCAAACTTGTGTTATCTGCTGGTTTGTTGTGAGGGCTCATCTCCAAGGCAACCAGCCGGGAGCAAGCTAGGTGTTTTGGAGGTAGGGTCTAGGTGCCCTTGTTTCGTTAACATGGTTCACATCTAACTAAACTGACCCATGGCCATAGAGTTACCAGCAGACTGTGATACATCAACAGGTTCACATCCAGTTAATGTTGAATCAGGCCAACCTATATTGCTGACAGTGAGACATAAACTGTTGCTATGGAGACAGGAAAGCCAACTGGACACCAACGAGAGAAGACAGAAAGAGAGAGAGAGAGAGAGAGAGAGAGAGAGAGGGCTGTAGAGGACAGTTTTGTGCTTGAAGTCTGACAAAGAATGAAATAGTCTTTCACAGAACGTTTCCCTGGAACTCGTATTTCATGCTTCTTTTTATTTTGTACAATAGACGTGCTGAAGCAGCCTCTCTCCATCACCCTGAGGCCAAACTCAACCGTTGCAACAAACCCAACAAATCCATCTCTGTTCAACACATTTAACAGAAGGCCAGAGTACTAAAGATACACATAATTGTTTGTATGTGTGAAAGTGAAAGAAAGATATGTTTATATATGTCTATATATACATATATTTAAAATATATGTATGTGTGTGTATAAAAGGTGTATAAAAGTGTGTATACAGTATATACACATATACACACACATACTGTATATATAGAGAGAGACCAGAGAGAGAGAGAGAGAGAGAGAGAGAGAGAGAGAGAGAGAGAGAGAGAGAGAGAGAGAGAGAGAGAGAGAGAGAGAGAGAATGCCAAGATTACAGAAAGCTAGCTATCAGGAAAGAAAGCTCAACATCAAACCTCTCCCCCAGACCTTAACCAAGTCTTAACCAGTTCTAGTCTGTGCTTGTTCTCCAGCTACCCTGACCCCCAGAGTGTTGACATGTAAGCTGTGGACAGAAACTCTTCTGCTGTAGAACTTTCTCTCCCTAGGGGGTTAAACTGGTTCCACAACTACTGCAAACTTATCAGCAGCATACCTAGATATATAGTAAATTTCTAAACCATGGTCACAGTAGTAGTTATGTGTGTCAGTATGTGTGTGTGTATGTATATATATGTGTGTGTGTCTGTATATGATCCCGGCAAGTCCGGAGCTTGGCTAGGAGTGTGAATGCCCGAGGTCCCCTACCTGGCAGTCAGTGTCTGCATGGTCACCTACTCCGCTGGTTGCATGGCGGTCAGGAACCAGAGCAGGAGGAAGACAGAAAGACAGAAAGAGAGGCATTCAGCCTGGAGGAGAGCGAGAGAGACAGAGCTGCAGAAAGGCAGGTGAAAGAGTGAGTGAGAGGGAGAGCGAGCGAGAGGGAGGGAAAGAGAGCCACTCATAATAGAAGGGGAGGAGAGATAAAAGGAGGGTGTGTGTGTGTGTGCACATGTGAGTGAGTGTGTGTACAATTGTAGGAGATGTGTTTAGCATAGATAGGGAGAGGAGAGAGTAATCTATGTTGTCTATACATAAATCAACTTAGTGGCTAGAACTCAGGACTGGGGCTGAGGATGGGCCTGGGGCTTGTGTGTGTTTGTGTGCATTTTCCCCTGTGCTAGCTCTATTGTCTGAGATATCTATTATTGAAGCTGTTCCCTTCATCAGTAACCAGATACCACTGACCAAACAACAGCAGACGCACACTCCAATTAACCAACCGTGCTGAAAGACCAATCCTGCCTGCCGGCGTTGTCTGCCTGCCTGCCTGCCTGCAGACATGCCTGTCTGTCTGTCTGTCTGTCTGTCATGAATATAGCTCGTAGAAACATCGGATCACCCCCCACACCAAAGCTGACAGAGAGGTAGAGTTAAGTAGATATCAATCATTACCAGTAGAGAGTCAACATGAAAGTGGCAAGAGTGGGGATGCTAAAATGAAGACACATGGATTGGGGTGAAGGGTTATAATCTTCTTCATAGAGATGCTGCTTCAGTACAAAAGAAGCCACCAAAATGATCAGGACTAAACACCAGATACACACACACTCACATCCATACAGACTTTGTGCTATAGAGGTAGGCAGAAACAGGAACTAGTAACTCAGGTTACTGGCATTACTGAGCCTGGTGTTGTCTTCCCTTTAATATTCTATTGGAGAAGCTGAAGAGGAAGGGAAGGAGGAGGGAAGGGGAGGGAAAGAGAGGGTGATGTGTGGGGTAGGAGGGGAGGGGGGAGGGTGAAGGAAGAGGAGAGGAAAGAGGGAGAGCAGGGGAACTGAAACCTGACCATTCACCAGCAGCCTAGCCAGTCCTGTCATCTGACCCATGCCAGCAAACAGTTTCACCTACTCTGCATTGTCTGACTAGGGGGAATGAAATCCAACCACATCAGAACCAAGATGGCCACCTTCTCTGAAACCTTGCTGGACAACTCTTGGAGCTAGTTTCACATCTGATGAACTTCCTTTTTATTGTAAGCTATAACCTAGACTGCAGATTATGATTAGAACTCACTGTTGTTAGTGTATCTACTAAAGAATTTCAACAAAACTCCCAAATCCTTACTGAACTCATGTGACCCTGTCACCACACATTGTACCAAAATAACGTAGCTAAAATATGTTGTGTCACTTGAGTGAATAACTTCCCATTTTGAGAAAGGGCAACTGAGTTGTTACATCTACTGTAATTATAACTCTCCCTCATGGAGTTTCAGTTGAATTTAAATTTGTCTCCTATTTTATAAGATATTTTATCTGTGTGACTCATCTTTTCCTCCTGCGACCCTCACCCACCATGAGCCACACCTGGGGCAAGAAGGGGGGGGGGGCAGTTAATAGACCCCCTGGAATGTCAGCAACCATTCCTATTTTCCCTCTCTCTCTCTGTGCTGAGTTTGCCACCACATATCTGGCATTCCTCTGGGAGGACCAGGCAGAATCTAGGATGGTCTGAGAGTGGGGGGGAGGAGGAAAGTCTGTTGTAGAGTAACATAACACAGCCTATCAGTGAATGCCAACATAACTGGGGATTTGGGGAGGGAGGGGATGGGCTTAACCATGGTCTGCAGTCTAAACATGAGGCATCATGGAAAACTGTATCTCCAATTAGTCTCCTCCTGACCATACTCTGCATCACTAATCAGCGTGCCTTTAACCACTGCCCCCCCCCCAACACTGCCCCCTGTAGGAACTCAGTCTGTATCCTCCACTGGTCTCTGTATGAATAGGGGACTGGAGACCTAGGCTATGACAGGACAGAGCTGGATTTTACAGTCATATGATTGTGACATTCTTCACAGCATTAACCACACGCTGGAGGAACAGGTCACGAGACACTGTGAGGGAGAGTCCTGCTGCCATGGCAGCAGGAGGACACGCCTCCCTTTCAACCCCTGTCTGGGCCTAAACATTCTGATGACATCAGCAAAGTCAACTCCCACCCCACCACCTGTCTCATTGTCTTCAATGTGTCTGGGGAGGGGGGGGGTCGGGGGGTTGGGCCTGACTTGAAAACTTTCAAGGCTTTTATTTTGAAAAGGCAAAAAGGAGACTGTGGAGTAAGACAGAACAGCATTTCCTGATAGCTGTGGCTGTATTCTATAAATGCACAAACACATACATACATACATACATACATACATACATACATACATACATACCCAGTGCTCATAGGCTCACCAACAAGACTGGCAACCTCTGAGATGAATTCCAGGAAACTGAAGCATGACTCAGATATGCCTGGCCCCGCCTCCTCTCACAACCAGGAAGAGACGCACAGGAAACCGTCCCTACTGTTTCCTGGAACAGCAGCAGTGTAGCACATAGCAGACCCTGCTATACTTCAGGCGCAACTGGAAAGGAGCCTGTTGTCATCTCAGAGATAGGCATAAATCTAACCCTAGAACAGGCACTAACCCTAGCCCTGGTACAGAGACTAAACCTAACCCTGCTACAGGTATTCACCCTAATCCTAGTGCAGGGACCTCCTCCCATACAATGCTTTTTCCAGCGAGGCCATGCACTTACAAGGTAGGGATTTTCTGCTGTATTTATACTGAGGAGCAAATGTCATAATTTAAACTGTTACACCCACTACCGTACACTCCACAGAGTACAACAAGCCCAGCTGGTCCAGTTTCTACGGTCACAGATGTCACCGAGCCACACACTGTAGTGTCCCACCAGAACTAGTAGATCACAATCAACCTTCATCAACAGGTGATGGGGGGAAAGGTGTGCAGTTCAAGCCCAAATATTTTTTCTGCTCCTCACAATTTGTGATAGAAACTAATCAACACTGCATATTTCACGCCACGACAGAGAGGTGGTGATTGCTGGCAGATTCTTGCCTTCAGCCCCAATTTAGCTCAAAAACATGCTGTTGTACGTTTTAATCTGATGCACACAGCTGTAATATACTGTGTCACAAGTCTGTATACACATGTAAAAGAGTTGTTTATTTCTGACACAATCATGTCACAACATGTGTGATATAGTATTTTAATATGGATAAAACAATTGGACACAGTTAATAGGATTAGCCCGACAGGGGAACACATGCATCCCAATTGTTTATAGACGTCAAATACTGTTGTATATCTGTTCTAAACTGGTATCGAAACCTGGGACATGCCTTCTGATGTGGAATCCTTTAACATGCTGTAAGGGAGAGGACAGCCAGGGGAATAACCATAGGTTCATTCATTCAGTCTGAGCATGTTGTGTTATGCGTTCATAGTGACTGACAGAGGTTGAGACACATTTGAGGGTTCCTGTTACACCCATCTACCACAGAACAGAGGAAGAAAACTAAATTCAGATCGAGTATTAAATCATGGGAGGGGGGCAGGCTTATCTTAAAATAAGAACCATAGTAAGACTGAGGGACATTATGGAACATCAGTCTCAAGGTAGTTGATGAGAACTGTCGAGAGAGAGAGAGAGAGAGAGAGAGAGAGAGAGAGAGAGAGAGAGAGAGAGAGAGAGAGAGAGAGAGAGAGAGAGAGAGAGAGAGAGAGAGAGAGAGAGAGAGAGGTAACGTAGCTTTCAATCACGGAAATCCCCTAGACAGAGGAAGGCCAAACTCGTTTGAATCAACTGCAGGACTTGGGCCCAGAGCCCCCCAACAAAGAAGGTCACCCGCCACATATGAGTGTCTTGTCTTCTCGTATACTAACGAGGCCCAACTCGACACAAAGCGATCAGAAATGTGCGGGACTTTGATGGACCGTAGTTATACAACGACGGTCCTGGGGGCAGTGTAACGGGGCGGGGGACACAGCCTAGCTTTAGGCTACTTGTGTTCACTAAATTGAATGTGGAAACCCAAAGTAGTTCCACTGAGAACATCCGAGATTAATTAGGCAAACCAACTGCAAGAAGCAAAAAACACAACACAAGAGCATGTGGTTGTTACAAACTAAGTTTGCGTAAATAATCAATGTATGCTTAACCAAAAACAATCCCCGTGCCTGAACTTGTGGACCGACATCTGCATATGGCTTTTATGCATAGAGGGGCACGCGACGATCTATATTGTTAGAAAACTATCGAGGTAGTCCCCCGCCCACGATATCCTTCTTTTCCCACGCACGAGTTGTAAACAATGATTTAGAAGCTCTTCCTTTTGTTGTAGGTGGCTACTTATGGAAGTCCAAGCATGGTTGGAATGGATGAGATTATATTTGTACCTCCACACAGTCACACTAGAAAATGTTGATTTTTGTATGGTTTACAGTAAAAATCGTTTCGCTCAGTGTTGTTTTCGTGAACAGGACAGAAACGCCCCTTACAGATTCCACTGTAGCCTACCTTAAAATGGCAGCCTGTCTTAATGTCTTCATTTGCTCATATGGTTAACATCGAGACTGAGAGAGAGAGCATGGCCCACCAGTCTTATCGGATTATATGTGAATATGCTCCACACGAGCGTGTATTAAAGAAGAAAGACGGCTCCTGCAATTTCTGGAGAAGAAAGGTCCTTTTTTATGCTACTTCCTTGATAGGCTACTAGAGCGGGCATGATGCGCACGGGGTATAAAACTCATCGGGTCTTTGCCACAGTACACAACACATTTTATATAGAAACATTTCTGACAAGTACAGTATGAGCCCTAACTGGCATACCGAGGCTTGCAAGCACCCCCTTTCATAGGGTCTTTAATTCCCTCTATTATAATTAATTCGCGCATTGCAATAACTGTTGAAGACAGCGGTGATACAGCTATGCGAAATGGTTAAATAGTCAAAGAAAACAGTAACATACCCATCCATTGCACAGAGGAAACAGCGGAGAGAGGGAAGTGAACGCGAGGGAAAAGTGAAGAAATAGACTTGGGTGTTGTTACTAGCGCTCGCCTATCTACAGGGTTTTCGCTCTCATAGGCTACGCACAATGGCACGCTTCCTGCTACTGACGTGAACACAGAAATACAGACATGTACAGACGCCTCGCTGTACAAAATGGCCTCCCCTCCTCTGTAGCTCAAATAGAGACACACCTTTGTCACTCTCAACAACGCACATCCATGTTCACTGTGTGCTCTGCGCTTTTAACGCGCCGTTCGTTACGCAGTCAGGCTGATGGAATAGCGCTTCTCTCCGCCAGCTTCCATAGCAACAGTGCTTCTGACTGGCCCTGGCTGCGAGCTTCTGAAAAGGATAATCTTCTTGGTCAAGGGCGCGTGTTAATTAATCAAGTGAATGGATCACACTGATCTGACTCTAAGAGAAAGCCACTTTAATCAATCCGTCAGAGTCGGCCAATTAACCTGTGTAAAATCATGAAAACCATATGTCATTACATGTTTTGCAGATTATTTTACCTAGTTGAAAACAATGTTGTTAGGCTTAATATCCCCTTTGCTAGCCAAAGCGGCATAGACTAAGTTATTGGTGAGGTATTGGCCTAAACAGTTGGGGAGAGATGATGAGACTGCCCCAGGGTGATAAATGAGAATTGAACCATTACATTTACATGTAGTCATTTAGCAGACGCTCTTATCCAGAGCAACTTACAGGAAGTACAGGGGACTGAAGTGCCTTGCCCAAGGACACAACATCATTTTGCATGGCCGGGAAATAAACCGGCAACCTTCTGATTAATAGCCCGATTCCCTAACCGCTCAGCCATCTGACTCCCGAACCATGCCACAGCTTGTGTGTGTGAGGGAAGGACATGGTGTGTGTGTGAGTGGGTGGGTTGGATGTGTGTTTGTGTGGGAGGAGTGTGTTTCTCTCAGGGCCCGAGTGTGCTGTCCCTCTGCCCATAGATGGCAACAGGTGGTCACAGTGGTCAATATCTAGACCACATTTACAACCGTTTATGATGTGTCTGTACAAGCAATTGTAAG
The DNA here is from genome assembly GCF_963692335.1 of Osmerus eperlanus. Classification (NCBI taxonomy): domain Eukaryota; kingdom Metazoa; phylum Chordata; class Actinopteri; order Osmeriformes; family Osmeridae; genus Osmerus; species Osmerus eperlanus. Next base: position 6,221,313 of record NC_085031.1, read on the forward strand.
GCCAGGTACGCTTGTGTTTGTCCCCGGCTGTGCAACAATTTGGTTAGATGTCAGGGAGATTGACTTGTTACTATCTGACTCCAGAGGTTACCTGTAACCTCGAGCGCTTAACAGTTAATGAAATGGAACTCGGACGTAGGCAAAAATCGTCTGCTTGATCAGGGCACTGACCTTAAAGTATGCATACTCACTAATGTGCCGCTTATCTCTACTATGGATATGGACTTAACCACCATCACAGTCTGCAAACTGACCACAAGAGGCTACGGTATTTCCTTCGGAGCATGGAAAGCCCTACTATAAGTGACTCAGAGTCCTTAAGTTAAAACCTACTTCGAAAGTGTATGTCTATAACCAGTATTAGCCATATCAACCAAACTAAATAAAGGTTTTCACTGCCTTAGTGTTATAGATACGTACAAGGAGAACCAGTAACTTCAAATGCACAAAGATAGTTAGTCTCCAGAGGTGTGTCATTAAAGTGTGATTGTCATTTTAACATTACAGTCCCTTTTGTGCAAATGAACGACTGTCCCACACGAGTGTCTGAGTGACCAGTGACAAAGGGGCTGTATCCTTCAGGTCTCTGCCAATACAGCCCTACACTATAACAAGTAATGTATCTCCCATTGGGGATTGGAAAGAGATGAAGCAGAGATATTTATTTGAAACGTAACTCTTCTCTACTGTGATATGATGTGCTGTGCTATTCATAGTCTTACAGCAGTACCGAGTTTGCTGTCAGTGCTCACAGTCTACAGTTTACCACAGAACCAGTGCATGTGTAAGCTTGTCACACCAGTCTTACCAGACTGGCTGCAGTCCTGTACACACACGACACAGCAACGCCTCCTTGGCACTGGTGTTTTCTCACATGTCACTGCGAGAGCCAAGAAGGATGTTGTTGTTAAGGTGGGATCCATAGACAAGACTGGATGTGCGAGCTCAACACTGTTTCTGGGGGAATTGTAGCATCTCATTCTCCTTTTAAGGGGTTTCATCTTAAAGTGTTCATGTGTCAGCGCTTGGCTTCCTCTCTCACTCGTCCTTTGGTTTGATCATAAAAGAATAGCAAGCCAGCTAAAAAGAAAGAATTTGACCACTAGTTTTACCAGTTTTAACTCTGCTATACCTGTCAAAGAGTTCCACAGATGAGGAATGCTACCTAGTAGGCCCTATGGTAAGGAATGTAGCTTTAACAGTTTGTCTGTTGCTGGTCAGGATTGGTTCCACCCTCACTAATGTTTGAATGGTGTCTGCTTTCTTGCTTCAAATCAGATTGTATTCGTATAACCCTTTTACTGTACCATATGGTCAAGCTGCTCTCACGACAACTCAAAAGGGTTGACATCCACTGACTGTGCTGGCCATTCCATCATAGACATAATATCAGCTGATGGTTCCTTACTTATATACTGTAGTTCTTGCCTAGTTAAGAGCTGTGCTTTGAGTCATTGTCATGTTGTAAGAGGAAATTGTCTCCAATCAAATGCCAACCACTGAGTATGGCATGGGGTAGCAAAATGGAGTGATTGCCTTCTTTCTTCAAGATCATTTTTACTCTGCACAAATCTCCTACTTTACCACCCCCAAAGCACCCATCACTCATGCACTCCTCCGACATCTTCTCATTTAGTTTGTTTTTCACAAATGTTCTTCTTTGTGATGCGAGCCCCTCACACTTGGGTTTGTCTGTCCATATAACTTTATTCCAGTCTTCCTCTGTCCAGTGTCTGTGTTCTTGTGCCCACCTTAATTTTTTCTCTTTACTGGCCAGTCTGAGAGAGCTTTGTCTTTGCAATTCTGCATAGAAGGTCAGCATCTCAAAGTCTCTTCTCCTTTGACGTTGAGACTGGTATTTTGCAGGCACTGTTTAATGAAGTTGCGTGTGAAGGACCTGTGAGGTGTCTGTTTCTCAAAGTAGACACTGAGTTGTATTTACCCTCTTGCTCAGTTGTGCACCGGGCCTCCCATTTCTCCTTCTAGTCTGGTTAGAGACAGTTTGATCTGTTTTGTGAATGGAATAGTACAGTGTTGTATGAGATCTTCAGTTTCTTGGCAATTGCTCACATGGAATAGTCTTCATTTATCTGGAATAGACTGAATAGTTTCAGAAGAAAGTTTTGTTTGTTCTTTGATTAACAACTACGTTGTTGTTGAACAAGATCATAATTTTAGTTTTGTGAAGCTCTCCTATTTTGAATTAAATGTGTCAGAATGTTTCCTAAACAAGTTTCAGCCTTGTAAAATGTGTATTGTATTTGGTTCAATATGGACATACGTATTAGAATACCGAAATGTTTGGCTCCAGCAGGTGGCAGCAGTGTCATATATTGTCAAGTTGGTCAAGACTGGTCAAGTTATATGTTACATATTCGTGATAATCGTGACAAGTACAAGACGATCCCATTTTCTAACAGAGGATATTAGATGTTAGCTATTGTCAATCTTCACAGTGACGTGGTTTGATATGACTAATAATAAAACAAGTATATGTCCAGTGGCTATGCGCAGATTGTTGATCTTAAACTCGTGAATCTTGGGTGTCTTATTCCAAAACGGAAGTGGATCTAGTCGGTCTTCCTGATCGCTGTCCTCCTAATACAATCTTGAACTGGGGGAAAGGCCATAGACGCTGTCATTCACACAGTGGAGGCTAGCATTGCTAACTAGTTGGTAACAGTGTTGCGACGCTATTGTTCTACCTGCAAGTATATATTCTGGTAAGCCTTTCAACTTTGATCTCTTTAACGCAAGAAGTGTTAGTAGCTGGTCGTCCTCGCTCTGATTAGAACGCCAACTTAGCACCGAAACCTTTGCAGAGATCTTGCGACTCAATAATGCTGCAAAACACAGGGTGAGTTGAATTCGTTAGTTAGCACGTCTATCGAAACATTTTACATCAATTTGAACTGCCATTGATTATTACAAAGTTTTTTAAACAGTACATGATAGCTTCAGACAATAACATGCCACTCACCCACTGTTACTCAAAAGTTATCTACCTTAAATTCGCTAGGTAATGCTAGCTACGTAACTGGAATTAAACCATATAAGCATAGAGATTGGTGGTATGTGGACTATAGGTGGCAGCCTGCTGACGGAATCATGACGACCTTTGGAAAAGTTGGTTGAACAATGTTCCAAGTTGGCGCAGGGCAGCTGTCACCCTCTGCCCTTGGTTAGCGAGCCCTCTTCTGCTAACCCTTGTGATTTCACCGATTGTCATGTATTAATATATAATAGTTATAATAATAATAATAATACTTGATTACAAGTTTAATGAAGTGGGCCCTATTTTAGTCTGTTTCGATATGTGAAGAATATGTTTGCAGACAGTAGCATCACCTGTGTGTGTTGGTGTTGTAGTAAACTAGCAGGATGCACCCTCTTCATCACTGGGGCCAGCCGTGGCATCGGCAAAGCCATTGCGCTGAAGGCTGCCAAGGATGGTGCCAACATTGTCATCGCTGCTAAGACTGCCCAAGCCCACCCCACACTACCTGGCACCATCTACACAGCAGCAGAGGAAAGTGAGTTGTGTGTTTGCATGTGATTATGCGAAGGATTGTGTGTGTGTTTGGGGCTTCAGTTGTATGTGTCCCTTGGGGTGTGTGTATCTAGTGTTTTGTTAGTAACTCCAATCCCTGTCTGTGTGCTCCAGTCGAGGCAGCAGGGGGCAAGGCCCTACCCTGCATCGTGGACGTCAGAGATGAGAAGCAGATTGGTGCAGCTGTGGAGCAGGCGGTGCAAAAGTTTGGAGGTGAGGGCAACAGTCCTCTTAAGTAGGCTTAAATCTCACATGGCAGCGCCCCTTCTGCAGGCCTCCGAGTTAGCCACAGCTCATGGATTACTGGTCTTAGGTGTATTTATTGTACACTTACGATTAATGCACTGTGTAACACTGGTGATTTCTCTATCCTGCAGGTATTGATATCTTGGTAAATAATGCCAGTGCCATAAACTTGACTGGGACTCTGGAGACACCCATGAAGAAGGTGGACCTCATGCTGGGAATCAACCTCAGGGGCACCTACCTCACGTGAGTATACTGTTCCTGTCCGAGGGAGCATTGCGTGTACAGTAGATATGATATATCTCAAGCAAACCGTCTTTTCAGTGACAGCGTGAGTTCAATTAGGATAACACCTAAGACCCATTAATAGTTGTCAAATATGTGCTGGATGACTTGGTTAGTGCTTAGCTCGTAGCTGCAGGGCCAGTCCTTCCTGTAGGCGACATAGGCAGCCGCCTAGGGCGGCATGAAGAGGGGGGCGGCATTTTCCCAAGTGCATCCATTAATTAACCCTCACACACTACCAGCAGAGGGCGCCAACCGCGCAACGTCATAAGTCGGTGTTGTGTTTCGGGGGGCGGCACCCGGATTTGCGCTCCTGGGGGGTGGGGGCGGAACGCCTATTTGACAAGACGGGACGCATAAAGGGCTATTCCATAGACTTTTGGGCAGTAACAGTGAATGCGAGATCACCCATATGCTTTAATGTAGAGCATGGTGTATAAGCATCCGGTCTGAGAATGTAAGAGTCCTTCATGTGTTGTGGAGGCTTCGAAGGTCAGAAACAAAGTGGTGCCAATCTAGTGACATGTGACCCTTGTGTTCCGCCAGGTCAAAGCTGTGCATCCCCCACCTCCTGAAGAGTAAAAATCCTCACATCCTGAACCTCAGCCCACCTCTCAACCTCAACCCTATCTGGTTCAAGAACCACACAGGTCAGCCCTGTTCTCCTACCTAGAACCTCCTGTAGGTCAGTAAGAGTCCCCTACCTAACACTCCTTCAAGTGGGTCATTATGAGTTCTACCAAGCACCCCCTTCCTGTAGGTCACCAAGGGCTCTTCTGCCTAGAACCCTAATCCTGTAGGTCAGTAAGGGTTCTCCTACATAGCACCCTCTCTTCTCTCGCTGGTCAGTCTTGTATTATCTATGGGATCCATCTACAAAAAGAACTGCTGTAGCTGTCATCATTAACATGCTGCTCCATCTTTGCCAGCGTACACTATGGCCAAGTACGGGATGTCCATGTGTGTGCTGGGCATGGCCGAGGAATTCAGGGGATCCATCGCAGTCAACGCCTTATGGCCCAAGACAGGTGAGGTGAACAGTGAATGCTAACCTGCTCCTAGAGATCAATGGACAGGACTGGAGTAATTGAAGGCATACAAGGATAGTAGATTGTTTTATTTTCTGCCAAGTTGTGTTAGGTAGCATGCTAGTGGATTCTCCCACAGTGTTGCATGGTGTCCTGTGTTGTGTTGTCATGTAAGCTATCTGGCTGACCCTGACTGCTACCCTGATGTGCTCCAGCCATCCAGACTGCAGCTATGGACATGCTAGGGGGCTCCGGGATAGGTCAACAGTGCCGGAAGGTGGAAATCATGTCAGATGCAGCCTACTCCATGTTCTGTAAGCCCACCAGCTTCACTGGAAACTTTGCCATCGATGAGGACATTCTAAAGAACGAGGGCATTACTGACTTTGACAGCTACGCAGTGGCCCCAGGTGGGTTCTGGTGTTCCACCTTGAGTGAGATGTTCAGGATCTTGTGAAGAGTCAGTCTGACGGGGCTCTTCTGTCCTCAGGCCACCCTCTACTGCCAGACTTCTTCCTGGACGAGGAGCCGGAGGACCTGGTCAAGCACATGGAGCAGCATGGTGAGCACAAACACAGCCACACCCAGACTGGGGAAAAACGCCAGATTTACAACCCAGAGAGTGAAATGTGTACAACCCTGTCTAAAATCCTAATACGTAGAACTTCACACCTAGAATTTCAGATCTAGAACCTCATTCCAAAAATCTCAGATCTAGAACCCCTGGACTAGAATTACTTTTTATGGGGTAATGATGCGATCATCATCCTTGTCACTGTCAGGAAGTTCACGTATTGTATCCTCTCATGAGCCTATTCTCCTGTTCCCATGGCGACAGGTGCCACCCCTGTGTTCAAAGGTGGGAAGAGCAGCAGTGAGCCTGCCCTGGGATCTGGAGGGCCCATAGAGGACACCTTCAAGGTCATCAAGGGGGTGCTTAACCCAGATGTGGTCAAAACCACGCAAGGGGTCTACAAGTTCGACTTGTCAGGTGAGACTCACACTTACAGGTACAAGAGACTTTTTCAGCGCCCATGATCATGTAAGGAGCAGCCAAACCCTTCACCCAAAGTAGACCCCACTTTGGTTGATGTTCTGTGTGTGTGTTTCAGGGGAGCACCCAGGTGTGTGGTATATTGACCTGAAGAATGATGCAGGCAGCGCAGGTCAAGGAGAACCCCCAGTCAAGGCCGATGTGGTTATGAGCATGGACAGTGCTGACTTCAGCAAGATGTTCGCAGGTGAGCAGATTTGAGACCTAGCTAGAAGTTATTTTGGAAAGTTGTAACATCAAAACATAGCTTTTACTGAGACTAAACAGCCCAAGCCCAATGCAGACCTTCCAGTCGTGTATCACTGGGAGTCAGGTGGCTGATCGGTGAGGGAATCGGGCTAGTAATCCAAAGGTTGCCTGTTCGATTCCCGGTCATGCCAACTGACGTTGTGTCCTTGGGCAAGGCACTTCACCCTACTTGCCTCGGGGTAATGTCCCTGTACTTACTGTAAGTCGCTCTGGATAAGAGCGTCTGCTAAATTACTAAATGTAAATGTATCATCACTCAAACATAATCCAACACTCATGGAGCACAGTTAAACACTGATGCAGCACTGCTAGTTCACTTTTACTTTCACTTGTGTAACACTTGCACTCTTGTTGGCCTCTCAGGCAAACTAAAGCCTACCATGGCCTTCATGTCTGGCAAGCTGAGGATCAAGGGAGACATGACAATGGCCATCAAGATGGAGAAGATGATGTCCATGATGCAGAAGTCCAAGCTGTAGTCAATGACAATGCTGCGAGAATGTGCAGTTTGATCTGAATGTGTGGGAAGCAAATTGTCTGCCTTTTGTAACATGCAGTTTCTGTTAATAAATAAAGTGCTCTAATTGTAAAACTGTTAGTTTGCAGTTGATGCATATTGAAGACCACTGGGTGAAAAGGGATGAACTTACAGGAATGCTTTAAAGGGCTGTACTGTACACATTCATACACAAGTACATTTCTATGTAATTAGCTATAACACTTGGTTACATGACGATTAGCATTATTAGTTTATTAATAACTCGTGACGTAATTAAATGTCCTCCATATTTCCGGTGAACGGCAAAGGTGTTTTTTTTATATAATTTGGGAAATAAACGACCTGTTTGCCTTTTAGTGCGTGAGTCAGTCTTACTATTAGCAAATCTTTAAGAAAACATCTGGGTAAATGGCAAGTTATTCCTTTTCGTTACAGAGGAAATAAACAGTTACCACAGAGCAAAGGTAACTATTGTTATAGTTTGTTTCAACTAAGCTACTGCATTAACAGATTTAGGTACGCTAGCTAGTTAGCTGGCTATCGTCACGTAATTAGTGCTAGCTAGCGTTCTAGTCTACCTACTGTTCCAAGCAGGGTTCTTTTGTTCCAGCTAGCTATGCTACCACGCATCTAACATAATATGAGATAGCTTGCTACAGTATATCGTTGTGATAGGTAACAAATTGATTGTGTGATCATATATTAATGGTGTGGAATACAATGCTTGCCCGGTAGGTATCTAGTCCCATTAGCTGTGACTGGCGTGATGTGTTATGCATAGACTGTATTGATGCCATCGATGATGCTCGGACTCTCAATCTTACCATCTTACTTAGCTACTGGTACAGTAGCCTAGCCCCATCTCATTGACAACCTGATGTGATGGTGTAAATTAGTTGGTCGAGTCATAGTTGTATTTTGTCGGTTATAGATTAGGTTAATGATGTCAGTTGTTGACAGCGGTGGTAGGCTGGTGGAAATCTCTAATATAATCTGTACCACACGTCTACCTCTTACTGTTAGTTAGCTAGCTGGCTAGCTAGCCAGGTAACTGTAACTGGACGTGATTCCAACAGGCTAGCAGCACACTCTTCAGTAATGTTGTATGCATCTCAGCGAGGGTTTGTATGTCCAAAGATTCTAGAATCTAGAAGTTAAATGGTCCACTACCAGCATCAATACCAGTCAAAAATAATAATTTTCCACATTCGAATTTGGAAACTATAAACAGCAAGTTAGGGGTCACATACTGTTTTATAACTTATAACATAGTCAAATGTTTTATTATATGTCATAATTTACGGTTATAACATATAATGAATGATAGTTAATGTTAGCTAGCTGCAAAGTGAGCTTGGGTTGCTGTTACCATGGCAACCCAGTCTTTAACGATGGGACATCCCAGCCAAGTTCAGCATGAGCTAAACATAGCATAGCATGGTCTGGCTCGTGAGCTCTGAAGTGATTGTATTGTCAAAAAACCTTGTCTATTCTACGACCCTCCCCTCATAGGAAAAAGGAGCTCTTGATGGAGGACTGCCTGCACACTTCCTCAGAGAACTTGTCTAAGCTGGTGCGCTGGGCCCACAGCCACGGCACAATCTGCAGCCTCATCCCGGGCCTCAAACACCTCCTCACCGAGGGTTCCCATAGCAACCTCACCGCCATGTGGGGTTGTGGTGCCGGCCACGCCTACCACTGGCCTCTGACCTCCTCCTGCAGGCCAGGGCAGAAAGAACGGGTTTCGTGTTACCAGGACAACCGGGGAATGCTCTCTGAGGCGGGGCCCCAGACCGGCACCGGCAGTGATCGCTTCCTGGCCAGGGCCTCGAAGGCCAAAGGGGGGAGCAACCAGACGAGGGACTCGTGTGACTTCTCCAACTGTAGTGAGCCCTCGGAGGCAGACGACAACACGGAGGAGTTTGGCAGCAACCTGTTCGACACGGCGTGCGAGTCGTCAGCCACGGATGAAGACGGGGAGTATGAGCCTCAGCACCCTGCCAGGAAGAGGGGGGGCACCCCGGGGGGGTCAGGGGGTCTGCGGTCAGAAGACAAGGCCGTGAAGAGGATCAAGCTGGAGGTGTCTGAGGACTATTACATGGTGGCTAACGGCCAACAAGCTCCAGCAACCGACTCGGACCCAAAGGCCACAAATGCCTCCGCCCGGCCATATGTGGGACACGGCTTTCCCACCAAGCCTTCCTCTGGGGATGGAGACGGTCTGGTTGCCGCCTCCTCCTCCTCCCTACTCTGCCCATCCGCCCCTAACACCTCTTTAGCCAAGCTGGCCTGTGGCCTGGCACCCCAGCCTTCACTCATACACCAGGAGCTCTGCTCGGGGCCCAGCCAGAACATGAGCCTCTCCAGGGAGACCCGGCCGGTGGGCCCCGGCCCCGGTGACCTCCTCCTGGGCTCTGAGGAGCTGCTGAGGGCTGGAGAAACAGGCCTGGGGGAACTGAAACCTGAGCTGGAGCTGGCAGCGCAAACTCTGGCCAGCAGCACTGACACCACAGGAGAAGCAGCAGGTACCTGTCTGTCAGACCGACGCCCGAGCACCACGACATCAGACGCATCCGCAACACTGACCACGGTTGTGGTCTCCAACCCCTTCAAACGAAATGGATGCTCCATTTATTTCGGGTGTGTTAACTGTGTTTGTGGGTGTGTGTGTGTGCCGCAGCGGGTCCGGGGCCGGGTGAGATCGAGCGTCTGCGCGCGCTGCTGCAGGCGGAGAGGAGCCGCAGCGAGCTGATGGGGGAGACGATCAGCAGCCTGAAGCAGGACAAGGAGCTGCTCCAGCAGGAGCTCACCAAGAAGGCCGAGCTCATCTGCGACTTCCTGCAGGACCAACTGCGTCCAGGTACCGTTTTTTGCACGCTACGCGCGTGTGCGTACAGTACACACACACACACACATCCCCTGTCTGTGTCGTCACGTTCTCCCTGTCCTCTCTCGCTGCCCCTCCAGAGAAGAGGAGGGCTCACTCGTCCAATCACATGGAGCCGGGCAGCTCCCACATGGCGTCGTTTGTCGAGGAGGCGGCCTTCGATTCGCCAGTGCTCTTCGACTCCTTTGAGGAGGTGGAGCTCCATCCCCTGGATCGCCACAGAGGCCTGAAGAGCAAGAGGAACAGGGACGGAGAGAACACGCGCGTCCGGAGTAAGACCCTGTACCCTACACACTTACATCATATCACCCCAACCCCTGTACCTTACACACTTACATCATATCGCCCCAACCCCTGTACCCTACACACTTAAATCATATCGCCCCAACCCCTGTACCCTACACACTTACCTCATATCACCCTAATCCCTGTACCCTACACACTTACATCATATCACCCCAACCCCTGTACCCTACACACTTAAATCATATCACCCTAATCCCTGTACCCTACACACTTACATCATATCACCCTAATCCCTGTACCCTACACATTTACATCATATCACCCTAATCCCTGTACCCTACACACTTACATCATATCACCATAATCCCTGTACCCTACACACTTACATCATATCACCCTAATCCCTGTACCCTACACACTTAGATCATATCACCATAATCCCTGTACCCTACACATTTACATCATATCACCCTAATCCCTGTACCCTACACACTTACATCATATCACCCTAATCCCTGTACCCTACACATTTACATCATATCACCATAATCCCTGTACCCTACACACTTACATCATATCACCCTAATCCCTGTACCCTACACATTTACATCATATCACCATAATCCCTGTACCCTACACACTTACATCATATCACCATAATCCCTGTACCCTACACACTTACATCATATCCCCCTAACTACTACACTCAACCCACAACTCCTCCACCCTAACCCCTGTACCCTAACTCCTACACCCTAACCCCTGTACCCTAACTCCTCCACCCTAACCCCTGTACCCTAACTCCTACACCCTAACCCCTGTACCCTTATTCCTACACCCTAACTCCTACACCCTAACCCCTACACCCTAACTCCTACACCCTAACCCCTACACCCTAACTCCTACACCCTAAGCTCTTCCAGGGTCAGGAGTTGCATTCTAACCATGTCTCCCTTCCACAGTGAAGAACGTCGTCGGCGTGATTGCCCGCTACATGGCGGCGCTCCAGGAGTTCAAACGCAGCGTGTCCATGAAGGTGGCGTTCGACCGCGTGGGCGTGGACCGCAACACCATCTCCCGCACGGCAGCCATTGCTGAGCTGAGCCTGGCGGCACCCGAGGTCTTCCACGCGCTGGCGCCTTGGGATGAGAAGGAGGAGACGCTGGCACACTATGCCCACAGATGCCGGCAGGCGATGGACGACAACATCAAAGCCAAGATCAAGAGCATGAAGGCCAAAGGAGACCTGCTGCCAATTGTCAGCAAGTAGGTCCGAAACCATTGACTGGCTGGGTACCTCAAACTGGCTAGACTAGGGGGGGACTTATAGAGGTCTGGGCCTGAGTATGTAGTGTGTGCCTGCCTTGGTCTGGTCTAATGGGCTTGGACCTGGGGTTGGAACGTGTGGTTCAGAATGCCAGGAGCTTGTGGGGAGGAGAGGTTTGGGGCTTGGGAATGTCTCCTTAGCATCACCCTGTTCAGATGGGGTCATTTGTTTTATCTGTTGCCTGGCTGTCCCTAAAGTCTGGTTTAAACTCAATCACTCAACATTTGACTATCATGTTATTGATAGTTGAATGCAACTATGAGCCAGCCTTCCTTCTGCCCCAGCATCCCTAACCCCTGGACTAACCAAAACCCTGAACTTTATTGTTGGGCACAAAAGATATTCACCATAATCACTAATATTTATGTGAAAAAGATATGTTGTTTTTAATCATGTATATATCCCTATTAGAGATCCCCAGTCCAGTAAAATCTCCCACGTGTTTTTGTAATTGCATGTTCACTTTTAGCTGTGATCTGGTGTGGTCCGAGCTGTGTGTGTGTGTGTTTTGTTCTCTAGAGTTTCTGGGCGTCTGTGTCCATCTGCAGTCAGAGATTGTTTAACACTAACACATCCTTCTGAGGCCACTTTGCAGAATGCATAAGCTGTTACCAGCAGTGGGAAAGCAGAAGGCATATGAAAAAGTAAGATTTGAGAGACACTGAAGTCAAATGAAATGACAAATCAATATATTGTTTTCCATCAAAAGGTCTTCTTTGCAGATCTCCATGGTACATACTCTCTCAGATTGATTTTAATACTCAGGCTCGGCACCATTGACATCTACAAACGAGCCCAGCTAACTACTGAAAGCCTGGTTATGACCTTCAGCCTCTGAATATTCTGTAGCTTGTCTGGCCCTCATGTTTTACAATCAGATCACCTAAAAGCCTGAGGACTTGTTTGACTGTTACACCCACACCTTTAGAAGATAATTCAAAAAACAATGCCTGACCTACATATGATGGTGTTTAATGATGAAATGATAAATGTATACAGTACCAATGAATAATAAGTGCTTGGGAAAATATGTCAGCTGGAAGCTGTGTTCAAATTTAATAGCATTGGTAGTACACTTACTGTTCACTTGATCTTAAATTGAATATGCCTTAATAAAAACATTACAAAAGCAAAACATAATCCACACGTGTCACATCCCCCCCAACCTCTCCCTCAGTCTCTCCCACCACCTCTCATCTCCCAACCCCCCTTCCCACCCCACTCCTCATTGTCCTTCGGGGTCTAGTCGAGGCAAAACTGGCAGGATGAGGTTCCCAAAGGACGAATCTTGGGTGATGAAGAATCCGGAAGAATGAGCGTGAGCATGCTGCAACACAAATGCAGGATCACCTACTACAGTAGAACTACAAATCTGCCGATGTTGGCAAACCTCCTGTCTAGGTACTGGAGTTAATAAGCATTGAGAGAGTAACACCAGACAATAAATAAGACTCAATAATAATGAATAAATCAAAGATGCAAAAATTGCTTTGACCCATCAGAAGTCTTCTCCAGCCACAGGCCAAATTAACCCTGACCCTAGGCACCAGGTTCTGACCGGCTCATAGATGGAGTGAAATATAACTGATATGGATATTCCCACAAGGGGTGTCATCTATCAAAACCTATAGTCAAAACTCATTTACTTCCTGTCTAACCTGTGAGACCAGACTTACCTGAAGGGCAGCTTTCTGCTGGGCTGCAATATGCTGTTGCTCTGCATGGTCTCGAAAGTCTTTATTTACTGCTGGTCTTGATAAAGGGATACTGAGAAAAAAACATTTAAAGAAGGGGGGGGGGGGGTTAGGCGACTCTCGCTGAATAAACAGATGTACGTGACGTTTCTATAGATGTGTCTGTGTCTTCAAAATAGAGGTGTGAGTCTACAAATCTACAAACCTCGCTCCGGGATTAATGGTCTGGTTTTGAATAAGGCGCCTTTTCTCCTTATCCAGTTCAGCCAATATGGCAACGCGGTTTTTGTTCTGGAAACCTTTGATCAAAATCAAATATATTTAGACTAGTTGTCAACAAACATAGTGGGGGCACAATTTGACGTTTTGGAATCGGTTGTCTTGGCGATACCTACCTTGAGCAGGAGGATTTGCGGCCATGTCAATTTGTGTCTGCAGTTTTGCTCAGCAGCTCTACTTCAAGAACTAGCGTTACTGCCTGGGCTGGATGAGGCTAAGATGAAAGACAAGGAGTCTAAATATGAGCTGATGTATGTCTTTTTATCGGTGGCAGACCATACCAGATATCTCACTAGGCTTACATGATTAGCTAGCCGTTAAAGTTTAGCTTTTATTTACCACACACAACGTAACACCAGAGAATGTCTAACACTATCAATAAAACCACGTGATATATGCAGCATTTTGTTTCACTACCGGGTACTGCTATTTCACTTCCGACTCTGGTTAACGTGGATCGACTTGGAGAAACTGGCCTCAGAAGTCCTCAAAAGCACTTCCGGTTTTGCGAAATTTGACTTCAAAATAAGAGTGGGGCCTAAAAAGTTAACTAATGTGTGGCGCAAAATAAATTGAAAATAGCTCATCTGAGTAGGACTAACTCTAACTCAAAACATTTTTTACAGTTCTGATTATTTTCGTTTTTTTTTTTACTCTGACCTCTCAAAAGTCAATGCAGCAATCAGCATACCAACAAGTTTGTGGGAGTTTGGAGAAGTTTAGAAGAGTGTCAGTATAATGGTCAGTTAATTTGTTAAGTACTTATTATAGGCCGATGGTTTCTCACGTTTGCATTAGTGAATCTTTGATTAGTAAATAGCAGTTTAGTACCTAAGTTGAGCACCCTACTCTACCCTCTTTCACCTCTATAAGAAATGGTTTAAAAACTGTTTTACTCAAAAGTCTTAATAAAACAATAAAATCAGTTCATACAATAAAAAAAGTCATTTTACACCCGTGCTGACGATATAGGCTACATACCAGTATTATTGCATATTCAGATACCTCTCATGTTCTTGAATCCATTTCATCCCCATGTTGAGGGGGAAGAAAAGCTACAGTTTTCCCAGTAGGCTATCATAATTTTTAACCCCAAAATACCTACCATTTTAACAGTTGATTAATGATTTGACTCAAAGAGTTTACTTTGGACATTAAATTGTATAAAAACGGGTTAGTTCACTGACCTTTATTTTGAAAAATGTGGAAGAAGAGGAAATTAAATTCTTTGTTGTGGCCGCCTTTACCTTGTTTAGTCCGAGTCAGCTGACAGCTGTGTGCAGCCAGCAGCGGGTGTACCATCTGACACACAGCGCTGGAATAATCTTCAAACAAATCACTCCGTCCGGGCCTGACCACAAAGATAGAGATTGTCATATCGAAAAATCCCTTTTGGTTCCTCTTCGCTCGCACAATGAGTGCTGGCACTCCTAAATCACTGGCGTCGTCAGGGCAGCTACCCATCCAGGAGGTTTGCCACCCTCTCTCCGCGGAAGACTCCGCTCTCACACCCAGTCCAGATGTAGCAAACACCGCCAGCGCTGGGGACAAGGTAAGACATCCACAGGGACCAGCTGCACAACGGAGTATAATCATAATGCACAGTGTATAATAATACATTATTGCATGGCTTTATTATACAAACACATTTTCATAATAGAAACCAGTGTGTGTGCGTGTGTGCGTGTTTGTTTGTATGTGTGCACCAGTAGGTCATATCAGTGCTATGTATGTAGACTGGTTAACCATTAACCATATTGTCTCTCTGTTTTGTTGCTTCAAGGCAGCAGGAAAGGCTTACTGCTAGCTTGGTCCTGGCTGGCAACATCATGAAATGTAGCTTAGAATCTCCCCATCAGCAGAGAATGTCTCGACGCTGCACTTAGTGGGGTAGCTGACAGACGAGGAATACTGTACATTTGTTGAACAGTCGGAGACAGAATCAAGCAAGACCTCAAACAATAGAATCAGTGTTCACTGAAGCAAGAACGAAGAATAAAAAAAGAGAGAAAACATTCTATCGCTTCTTTGTTTGTATTTTTGTTTCCCTTGGTGATGCAGAGCTGAACATTCCTCCCTCGCTTCTCTCCGCCTAGGAACTAAGCTTACCCAATGGCACGCCGGTCGAGACCTCCAGCCCCGCCTCATCATCCTCTCTCCTGAACCGCCTGCAGCTGGATGATGACCCTGACGGAGAGACTCGTGACCTGTTCGTTACCGTGGACGACCCCAAGAAGCACGTGTCCACCATGGAGACGTACATCACTTACCGAGTCTCGACCAAGGTCCTCAGCACCACTCACCCGTAGTGTTTGATCTAGACAAGGAGTGCAAATTGAGTTTGTCTCTCACACCGATGTGCCAGCAGATTCTGTGGGAGAGGCTCTACCAGAGCAGTGCACTTGCAGCTGCAGGAATGAAGATATATCTTAGCTATTTCCTCTAGAAGTAGGCATGGAGTTTAACTACTGTCTTACTGTTGTCTCCCTGTGCTTTCAGACGACGCGGGTGGAATTCAACCTCCCAGAATACTCTGTCAGGCGACGCTATCAAGACTTTGATTGGCTGAGAAACAAGCTGGAGGAAACTCAGTCCACACACCTGATTCCTGTAAGTTCCTATTCTCCAGTCTGGGGCCAGTTTCCTGTTCTCCAGTTCTAGAACCTACCACTTACATTTGGTACTGAAACTAGAACCTATATTCTGCACGGGAACTCAATTACTGTTGTGGATATAAAACCTTGAACCCACTCTGTATTCCAGTAACCTATAACCTATTGTCTTAAAGGTGATGAGTAGATGAACTTGGTTCTCGTTTCTCTGCTTGCAGCCTCTTCCAGAGAAGTTTGTGGTGAAAGGCGTGGTTGACCGTTTCTCTGAGGAGTTTGTGGAGACGAGAAGGAAGGCGCTCGACAAATTCCTGAAGCGTGTGGCTGACCATCCTGTCCTGTCCTTCAACCAGCACCTAAATGCCTTCCTCTCCTCCAAGGTCAGTGTATCATTTACCTCCTATACAGGTCATACTTGGATGGCTGCGAGGCATTAATGCTGTGTAATAAACAATGATGCATGTGTGTCTGTGCTGGTGTGTTCAGGACCTGAACAAGAGACAGGGCCTGGCCTTACTGACAAAGATGGGGGAGTCTGTCAAATACGTGACGGGGGGGTACAAGCTGCGGGCGCGGCCGCCCGAGTTCATCTCCATGGGAGACTACCTGGACATGTTCACCCAAAAACTGGGAACCATCGACAGGATCGCTCAGAGGATCATCAAAGAACAGTCAGGTATGGCCTCCACTCCACTCCTCTCCCACACCCTGACCTCTGCCTCCTGAACCCTGACCTCTGTCCTCTGTCCTCAGAGTACCTGGTGGAGCTGAGGGAGTATGGGCCCATCTATTCCAGCTGGGCGGGGTCGGAGGTCGAGCTGCAGGAGCCTCTGGAGGGGGTGGCGGGCTCCGTGGCCACCAGCGGCAGCGCGCTGGAGGAACTGACGCTGGACATGAGCGAGGATTTCCTGCCCGTGCTCCGAGAGTACGTCCTCTACATCGACTCCATGAAGGTAGGAGTGTGTCCATGGTGACCATGCATGAAGCATTTCCCTCTCCAGAATGGTGTTTAACCACTAGTAGCTATCATTGTTGGACATCTTTTTATTCCTCCCTGACACTTGACACCTGACACTGCATTCCAATCACATGCAATCATTTCATTGGCAGTGGCGGTGTTCAGTCTTTCTGAATGTGATCCTTGTGCAATGCTTAAATCCTACTGTGAAAAAGTCCCTCAACAATTCATTTGGTGACGCCTGAGTTTGAACTAGGCCTGCTTCCTCTTGGGTTTTCCTGGCCATATGTGATGGACATGATTTTGTAACCTTAGACCCTCAGTGTACAGGATGTAGACTCATTTCACTTCCTGTTTCCATGCTGACAGCATTACAACACACACAGCCAGAGATCTAGTGTTGAACCACAGAGATAATAGTCAAACTGGCTGAGTGGACAGTGTTGGGTCATAGAGACAGAGTGTCGATTCTATCCGGAAAATAAATGTTTCTATCAGATCAAACCATTCAAGTGTAATTGCTGTGACAAGCCAGTTCAATTTGCAGTAGTTATTCAGATTCTTACAAGGTGTGTGTTGCTGCTGTTTGGAATCTAGAATGTTCTGAAGAAGAGGGACCAGGTGCAGGCAGAGTACGAGGCCAGGTTGGAGGCTGCAGCCCTGCGGAGGGACGAGGGACTGCCGGTATGACCCTCCCCTCCCCTCCCCTCCCCTCCCCTCCCCTCTCCTCTCCTCTCCTGTCTTGTAGTTCAGTGCTGTGTGTCCCCCTGCAGGTTCCCGTCGAGGTGGAGAAATGCCAGGACCGCCTGGAGTGTTTCAACGCTGACCTGAAGGCAGACTGGGAACGCTGGCAGAGCAACAAGAGACAGGACTTCAGACAGCTGCTCACGGGGATGGCCGATAAAAACATCCAGTTCTACCAGAAGGTTAGCCCGTTGGCTCCACCTCCTCAGCCCACATGTCAACCATGTTGTGGTCTCTCTCTGGGTTGGATTTTGAGCCTGTTGTTGTTTCTCTCTGGGTTTCAGTGCCAGGCGTCATGGGAGTCCATCATTCCACTACTACATAACAAGAAGGAGGGCGAAGAGGAAGAGGAAGAGGAGGAAGAGGAGGAGGAAGAGGACGAGGAGGAGAAGAAAACAGAAATCAACTGAATGTGAGACCTCCTGCCCCCGAACACCTCCTCTTCACTCTCAACTTCCTGCACAGAGGAGGAGCAGGACTTCCTGTCTCTCAGATACTCTCGATGAAGGAGGTTCTGCCTCCAGCTCCCAGTGTCTCCACCTGCTGGACAGGAGCGTGTCTACGACACAGACGTGAGGTGCCCTCAGACTCAGCTCTCTCATCTGACTGGTTCTACTGGGAGCCAATGCCCGCCCCTTCCTCTCTTGGACTGTCTGTCTGACAGCCAATCAACCAATAATGCTCAAGGAGCAGATAACACAGGCCAAAGGAACAGGAAGTGTAAGAAGGAAAAAGTGAAAGATAGAGGTGGGCGGGGGAGAGAGAGACGGGCATCTAATATGTATAGGTTTTCAGTTACATGTTTTTGTTGTTTTTCTCCTGAGTTAACTTTTGCCAATGACCCTGAAGTCAGTGAAGATGAAGTACATCTTTTGCCAAAGATGGAAAACACTTCTCATAGTTTTCCTTTTCTCAAACCTGTACAGAAAACTGGTCTGCACGATGGAGGAAGATGCTCGCAGATAATAGTCTTAATTTGAACAAACACACAAGTCCCCGTGCAAAATGCTCCTGTAGACTGATGCCTGCTATTTCAGCGCGGTATACAGTCAAAAGAGTCTCTCAAGGGATTGGTATGACAGTTGACAACTCTTTGTCTGTGTTGCTAGCCAGCAGCTAGCTCTAGCTTAGCATTGCAGGCTGTCAGCTTGTTGGCCCACTGTCTGTAGCTAGCATCTAGCAGTCCCTGTGCTGAGCTGACACCAGTTGCTCTGCTCTGGCTGTTTCATATTTAGATTGTCTTTAATTATCACTGCATTCCTCTGTAATTGGAACTACAGCTCCCAGCCCAGCCAAGCCCCAAGGTACTGCCTACATTGTGGAGCGAGAGCAGGCTATTCTGGTTCTGGGTAAATTTAGGATTTGCGTTCTACAACAGAAGCTTGAGTTATGCAATTGGGGAACCATTGTTTTTGAGTTCTAACTGTTGAATCACTGTTACAATGTTACTCAGAGAGACCCCTCTGTCAAGGTGACGAGCACATTACATTTTTCATGGGACATGTGGGAGTGTCTGCCTCCTGGTGTCTAAAATGTAGAACTGCAGACTGGACGTGTTAAGTACAGCAATCTGCTGGCCACAGGTTAAGTGTGTGCTGTGCCTGCTAACATTTATATATGCTCCTCTTTGTAGTTTGGGAGATGAGATGGACCAAATGTGAAACACGCATGTCTTGGTCAAATACTTAGAGATCAAAACTCCAGTATAGTACGAAAAATATAAGGTGTTGGAACTTGGTTTGCACCTGAGTTGTACTTGACCAATGTGTGTGTGTGTGTGTGTGTGTGTGCGAGTGTATCTATTCCTCCTGCTACTTTCTCCTCACCCTCTATCAGCTACACCTGTGTTGAGTGTCCAGGCAGCTACAGATGTGTCATTAAGTTGTCAGTGGTGAATATGAAGTTAACAATTAATAAACTCTCACACAGACCGCATGAAGGAGGGGGACATAACATCCAAAGTTCAAATCCTGCTCAAATGGCAATATGTAGCTCCCTATTTTTCTATTCACCTGCGATTCGGTGTGGTTGTGAAGACCGGGGGTTTTCTGACAGGGGTA
Organism: Osmerus eperlanus; assembly: GCF_963692335.1. NCBI lineage: Eukaryota > Metazoa > Chordata > Actinopteri > Osmeriformes > Osmeridae > Osmerus > Osmerus eperlanus. The sequence goes on from NC_085031.1 coordinate 6,241,028, forward strand.
TGTGTGTGTATATATGTGTGGGCACTGTTTATAATACTAAAGCAAGGGCAACTGTGCTGTGTGCTGGCTATATAGGTCTGTATACATGCTGTGTGTACGTTTGTGTGTTTCTGTTTTTTCTACTCTTTCACCTTGAGGTTTTCTTTGCCAAGCGCAGCCCGTTTAACCTTTCCCTCCTTCCCAGCCCCCACGTGTGCATTGTTTACTGTTGCATTCCTAATCATGTACATTTTGATGTTGAAATAACAACATATTTGAATAATAACCTCTACATCTGTTGTTTTGATGCAATTTTCTTTACCTCAAATTATTTTGAATATTGGACCAATAAAAATAGAATGTATTTAAATCTATGGTGGTTAACATCATGAATACAAAGCAAGTACAACATTAATTATTAATTTTATTAATTTGAATTTAAACATCATCATCATTGGCTTTATGTGAAGTAAAACAGGCCCAGTCCCAGCCCTTGGCCCATGTCCACAGTGCAACACACCTGGCCCACCATTAACAGTTGATGTGAGCAGTCTTTCCTCCTGGTCCTAATGCTAGTCGACCTTTAGTCCCAATGGTCACTGTGTCACCTGTGCGTCCCAATGGTCACTGTGTCACCTGTGCGTCCCAATGGTCCCTGTGTCACCTGTGCGTCAACGCACAGAGCTGAAGCTGTAAAGGCTGATGCAAGCCTTCAGTTCCTCAATCCATCCCATCTACGTGACAACATCAGTCTCCCTGGATCCTCTCATAGTCATTCCTCTTAGACAGTCTGCAGCCCACCACACTGAAACACACACACACAGGTTACGATTACAACTTGATATGATAGATTTGGATGGGTGGTCTGGTCTGGGCGAGCTCTAACCTGATGGGGATGGTGGCCAGCACTGTGATGATGCTTGACAGGGTGAAGACAAAGCCGGGGAACCAGTCCAGAGTGGCCTGGTACACGCGGGTGTAGATGGGGGTGTAGGCCAGACTGGCTACCTTGAAGGACAGCTGCAGTGAGATCAAGAGAATACCTGGAGGGACCGAGAAAATGACATTGAGATCAGGATCATACCTGTAGAACCAGTGGGTCAGGGGGATCAGGATAATAGCTGGAGAAACAGAGAGTGGGACAGGGACATGGAGATGAGGGTGAGGCCTGGAGACAAAGAGAGTGCTCATTTCCAAGCCCAAGAGGAAGTGAGAGTGTGATGAAATCACCCGATGACATGTGGCTTGGTAATGTCAGAGGGAGTCTGCAAAGCAAACAGACCAGTTCCCTGAAAGTCTGGCATGCTGCGCAGGTTCTTCAGACAGCCACACACCTACCTCAGTCACCTGACACCCAGGCATGGGCACAGACCTCTGGAGGGGCAGGGGCCAAACATAACAAAGACCCCTTATTTTTTTCCACAATCTATAAAATACCTATATTCACAGGACAAATAGCTAACCCTGGCCTAAAAAATGAATCCACAGCACCTTAACCTTGGGAAAGCTTTTTCCCTAGAAATAGTTCAGGCACTGAACTTTTTGGACTTGGGTGCCTATTTGTTATGTTACTATGTACTCTTTGGTTGTGTTGAGAAAAAAAGGTACTAATACAAATAAAATAAAAACATTGCCCCCCTTCGCCCCTACCTGCCAACACCACACACCTTTGAAGCACATACCAGAGGATACTACTCACTGACCTCAGCTCTGGCTGACACCTGAGATCAGATACTCCACATTGTACCAGGCCTGAAAAACACACACACACACACACACGGGGAAGAGACATACCATAGGAGGAGCCTTTCACCTGCTTAGACAGCAGAGAGCGGATGGTGGGCATCGGGATGAGGGCAAACAGGGTCAGAGACCGAGCTGGGGAGAACACACACACAGCTGGAGTCAATGGTGACGCACAAACACACTGGAGAGCTAGTGGTGACATAGGTTACTGTACACACACACAAGAGCCTGCATACCACACACACACACACACACACACACACACACACACACACACACACACACACACACACACACACAAGAGCCTGTAGGGTCACATACTACACACACACAGTGGAGATTAATATAGACAGCTGCATCAGCTCGGCCCCATGGGTACGCCACGTGTGAAGAGATATGGTTGTTTTCGGCCCATGGTGGTGAGTGTGTGTGTGTGTGTAAAGATAATAAAGCAGCCGTCCACTCATTCTCACTTCCCCAAAAAACACAAAGTTCTACAAACACAGTGAGCAAACAGGGTGCAACCCTGGGTTCCTGTACTCTCCCCGCTAACTGGGTTCCATACAGACCTCTATCAGATTGGAAATATCGAATAATTTGTTCTTTCTGAACTGAAATAAGCTCCTGGTATAGGCTCTATAACGAAAAAACGAAATTCCTGATGATTTATACAAAAGTGGTCTAGATTGTGCCAACCCTTCTGTGGCCTTATGTGGGCCATAAGGTTGAATACCAACCTAGGTAGGCTACCTACCCTGACACGTTCTAAACAGTCAAGAAAGGCTCAGGCTTTGTTTGTGCACAGTAATAAAAAGAGATCACTGACACCTTGCATGAGGATTTGGGCTGTCAGTGCTCAGTATATAGGCTATAGACATGATATAGGTTAGGATAGGTTAAATCATACGATTCAAGGCATTATAACACATTAACCATTAGATGTAGTTAAAGCACCAACCATTTAGTATTGAATACATATTTGATTCACACTTACCCAGATAAAACATGTAGGTTTCTGTCACAAACGCCATAAAGTAGATTCCCGCGGCGAATGACAGCATACCGATGATTATGAGACTCACGTCGCTCACCCAGCGGGACATCACCATGACACCAAAGAAGCTCGTGAGGAACACCATGAATCCGGCTGCGTTACCGTATCCCACCTGGGTTGCGTTCCAGTTGAGCGGCTCCTTCATCTCGAAAGACACCAGGATCTCCACCCCGCCACCGACCGCCACGTCATACAGAATGCCACCGGCGAAGAGCAGGGCGATGTTCACTAAACTCCTAGAGTTGTGACTGGTCAATCCCTGGTTCTCTTTCTCGCTCGCAGTCACCTGTACGCGATTTATCTGAAGCAGGAATATGGAGTGCAGTAAACACACGAGATAAAAAGCCACGCTCAGCCCCACTAGCAGGCTGCCCTGCTTGAAAGTCGCCGTGTACAGCTGGAAAAGGTGACCGGAGGCTAGGCTACCGACCAGTCCCGCCAGCCCGTATATCAGTTCGACGCGCATCATCTCAACGGAGCGGTCGTCCTCGGTTGATCTCAAGGACACCAGCGCCATGACGCCAGCCCAGTAGGAACAGAAGCCACCGCAGAGTCCGTGCAAAACTACCCCACCGTAGAGAGCTTCCAGGGGCCAGCCCAACGTCACGACCGACAGCAGCACCGCTCGGGACAACAGGTAGCCTACCAGGGGAATGACGATGGGGATCTTTCGGTAGCCCCGGTCCCCAACTTTTGCCAGGATGATGGCCGGGATGATGGGAGTGAACTTAGCCAATAAGTTGTAAGTCATGTAAAAGTTGGTCATAGCTCTCTGACGACTGTCCACCGTTGACGTACCGTTGATGGAGTCGGTTGCGTTAGCGCATCGCTCCTTCACCACCATCTGCAAGCCGGTGTCAAAAAACGCGCTGGCCAGCTGAGCGATCAGGACCACAGTCTCAATGCGCTTAACGAGAGACCAGAGACCCATCCTAGTATCCAGCAAGCTATATTTATTGAAAGTAAAAGTTTAGCACTGTCTGTTTGACATATGTAGTTATATCCACAGCTGAAGAAAACGCTCTAAACTTCAACAAGTTCAGTTATGGTCGGGTATGTGAGGTGTTTCTCGTCTTACAAAGCTGCGATTCTGAGATGCAATTCCCTCCCTGTCACGGTTCACACTCCCATTTCCGCATGTTTGCCATTGATCACGCACACAGTGGCTCCTATGAAATCTGGTTTGGCAAGATTACCTGACAGCATCACTGAAGAATGGAGCTATTATAAATATTATAAATTTAGTGGATTTTTTCCCGAGTCAGTTGTGTTGCCTTCTACATGACTACACCCGTTGATTCTCCCTCATTCACGTAACTATAGCTGTTACTTATCAAACACAACCGGTGCAAAACAATGAAATAAAAATCAGTAGTAGACAAATGATACCATTTTCATTTTAATGAGAAAATAATGATATAGGGGTATGATGCGAGCCTTGGCTATGAACATAAAAGTGGTTAATATATAAACCCAGGCTTTACATTGAATATAATGACTCCATCTGTACATACTCCTCCCCCACAGCTCCTCCATTCCATGCTCCCTCCCCACTGTCATCATCTACTCCTTATCTACTCTTGGTGTTTATTGTTGTGTGGAGCAGGCAGAAGGAGGCAGATCTTCCCTGTTTCTCCTGGTTTTCCTCTCATGACATACAGACATCCCACCCCCACCCCCAGACAGAAGTAAAGTAAGCCTTTTTTCGCAGTTACAACGATAAATACAATCATCACCACCATCAAATTCAAACACAAAACGCAGAATAACGCACAGAAATGATGTGTTTTTTTGGTGTGCATTGGTATATCATTATATCCTACAACTGACCAAGAGGAAGGACTGGGCTTCCTCCAACCAACGTGCTAATCCATAACTAGAGAGAAGGTTGTCATGTCGACTACACTGCCATCCCATAAATCAACTGCCCCCTGACTGTGCCCCGAGGTCCTCACACAAGGATACATATCTTAGATAAATGCGCATACATGGTCTTAAAAATATAAATATTTTCCACTCCCAGGGGTATAATCTCCACTGCATGGTCAGTCTCTCATATATATAAAACCATCTGTAAGTGAAACACATCAACACTAGCAGGTGAAACCTGCCACCTTTTACCTGTCACCTTGTTATTCATCCAGCACCTCATTCTCATCAACACAAGCATCAGGCATGCTAGGACTCCATCTCTCATTCTCTCACTTTATTTCTTTCTCTCTTTGCTGGTCTCTCCCAACAGTTCTCTCCCTTTTATAGTCTCTCCAATCTCTCTTTGCTGGTCTATTTAAAGCACAATCAGTGTCTCACACCCTTCTGTGAAGACAAACAGGTTGTCAGGTTAGACAGGCAGTCAGCGCTGTAAAAACCCTCCATCTAACTCTAGTCCAGGGACAAGCCAAATCAATAGTCATAAAGAGCCAACACCCCGATAAATATTTTTCAGATATATTATATGCATATAAAAAAGCAAAGATTTTTCTAGAACACCACGAGTAACTGTCAGACTCTTCTGGAGCTTCGGTCCCCAGGAAGCATTCGGATTGGAGTTTCTGTCCCCCAGGAAAGGTTCTGATTGGAGGGTGGTCTTCTATTTTAATGGCTGTATGTGTGAATCAGCAGTGGTGTGGGCCTTCTGATTGATGTTCTGGTCTGATGCTAACAGGTACCATCAGTCTTATTCACTTATTCTCTTATTCATACATTTTGGATGACTGTGATCATAAAAAGAGCCTCAAATGACAGATCAAACGTTCCCTTGTATAGTTAGGTCAAGAATAATATCAAGATATTGCAATGTCTCCCACCATTCACCACAATAGGCCTCTAAAACACAATAGCTGCTTACATCCGAAAGCGCAAAATGAAACAAGCAATGCCAATATGTAAAAACAAATGATTTTAGAAATAAAAAAAAGACAATCTAATAAACCTAACAAGACATAAAACAGATTGTTTGCAAATTGCAGGAGCACATAATCTTTTAGAGTTGGTTTCAGACAACATTCACTCTGAAAGCCTCCTCATTCCTATAACTGTGTTGTATAGTTGTGATATTGACGTTTGAGTGTGTGTCTTTGTGTATGTGTGTGTGGAGCCTCTACCATATTTACAACAGCATGGACTTAATACTCCATATGTCTCATTACATTAATGTTAACTCCATCTATCCATCCACCCCCCCCCCCCCCCCAACAAGTCCAGTAAGACTCCAGAAAGGTAATGGCTAGTAGCATGGCAGCTGAATGATGACCCCCGAGAGATAGTGGTGATATACAGTAGGAGAGAGAAAAATACTCATGCACCAAATCAGCAGAGAATCGGCCCCCTTTAAATGTCATATTGTCTACAGCTCTCTGACCCTTTGTCTTTGTCCATAACATACATCCACAACTCATTCTTTGTTTCAGTCTGAAAGTACAGAACTCATGTACAATCTGTGAACAGTCAAACGTTACAAATGACCTTTGACCCCTACACCCTCCAAACAAGCACCCCCCGTTGTCGTTGTAAGCCGTGAGTCTCCTGAGTATTGCTCAGGGATCCCGGTCAGCTGATTGGCCAGTGGTTAGGTCATGTGATCAAAACACTTCAGAAGAATAAATACTGCTGGGTGCCCCGCAGGGCCTTCTCCTCTCTTTTTCCTCTTCCTCTTCCTGTCTTCCTCTTCCCTCCTTCTTTTCCTCCTCTCCCACCACCACTGATTGTCTTATAGCTTTAATGAAGTCTACTCTTCCTCCTCCTCTTCTTCCTCCTCCTCCTCTTCCTCCTCTTCTTCCTCCTCTTCTTCCCCCTGCCGTTCATCCTGGTTGGCATAGATACCAGCCTCCCACTTCAGCGCCATGTTGCTCTTCCTGCGCGTCACCCTTGTAGCCTCCAGCACCTGAAACACACCCAACAATCAGTCAGAAACTTGGAGGTCAAAAACCGTCCCAACACTAAACAGTCACAGCAATGAACAGCCAGGCAGGCAGAAGTAGTCTGGAGCTGAGCCACTAGATGAGGCGGAACTAGTTACATTGAACTACATTTTACATTTACATTTTAGTCATTTAGCAGACGCTCTTATCCAGAGCGACTTACAGTAAGTACAGGGACATTCCCCCCGAGGCAAGTAGGGTGAAGTGTCTTGCCCAAGGACACAACGTCAGTTGGCATGACCGGGAATCGAACTGGCAACCTTCGGATTACTAGCCCGATTCCCTCACTGCTCAGCCACCTGACTCCCTACTACTGTCATTGATCTGTGTAATTGACCCAGGTATGCTACATCACCATCACACTCACACATTTCACATGACCCAATGACTAAACCATACACTTAAATGAAGCACACCTGGGTAATGGGAATAGAATTGGGAGAATCTGAATCCAGAGTGTTTTCAAAGCAAGATGTGGAATAGATGTGTCACACACATGCACCTGAACCCCATCACCCTCTCCCCTCCCCACAACCAATCAGTCCCCCCTCCCCCTCCTTAGCCAACACTGATGCAAGCACACTGGAGGTCAGACCTTCACACAGGCCCTACCACTGAGACAGGGCCACAGACAGACATGTAATAGTACAGAATGATATGCTACAGTTTCCTTTATATGACATTTGCCAAGGAGATCTACCTGTGGCCCTGGACTGAATACTGGAGGGCCAGGTACATGACCCTGGGGGGCAGGGAGGGAGGGGGCATGCCACAGTCCACACCAGACTGCTAGCACACACACATATCCATACACAGATACAAGCACACGCCACAACACCCAGGCACACACATGCGCACAGCAGAGACACATGCAGGGCGAGGTCAGCAGATTTGGTACCTCAATGGTCACCTCACTAGCCAGCAACAGACGGGCATACTGACCAAGAGGAGAGACAACGTTAGAAGGTGGTGTCAACAACAACACTGCAGCAGCAGCAGTGAAATGAACAGGTCCTTCCTCCTTTTAAAGGTGGATGTGAAACATCAAGCGCTTATCATGGTTGAAGACGAATGCTTTTGGTGATGTGAAACTGCAGACTGGTGATGATGATGATGGGTGATTAAATATACGTTCAAAATTGTAACTTATCTTCATCTAGATACAGTGGATAAAATGTGTACGAGTAAATGTGTACGACTAAATGTGTACGACTAAAAGTAAATACATAAAATAAGCAGATCAGATGTATGATGTGTGACAGATTACAGAAAGGACAGCACATGTAGCCATCTTTCTTCTTCCAATAAAACACTATATTGGGTTGGCATGTTGGTTCATGATTGCTTTCAGATTTGGTATTAGTTTCGGATGTTGTTCCCAAACGTGAGGCTGACATTCAACTGCTAAGAGAGGAACTGTCTTCTCTTCTGTTCTCTTTAGGAAAGTCCCACTGCTCTGCTCTATCACAGCAGGGACCAGTCACATTACAGCATGTACAGGTCACATGACAGGAAGTCAGTTTGAGGCATACTGACACATGGGGGTACTCATTTCTATGTTGGTTATTCTGATTAGTTAATCCTGTCTGATCTAGTTGCTTCTTCTTGTAAATGAGTCCTGTCAAATCAATTTAGTAAGTGAATGAGCAATCTAGTTGGTTTCTCTTGTTAGCTATCCTTTCTAGTTAGTCATCATAGTTAGTTACCGAGAGTAGACATTATTCTGATGACTCCTTCAAGCTAGTTATCTCTGTCCTATTCAGTTAATCCCCCTGGCTAATCTGGATGATGGTAGATAATGTTAAAAGAACCAGAATATTTTGTGACCCCCCCCCAGGACCATCACTGACTATGTTTCCCAGAACATAGAGTATCAGACATATCACCACCCAATGTGCCCCTGCCCCTGCCTCACCCACTTCCACTTCAGACAGGATACTCACGCTGTTGTCTTCCTGTTTGTCACGCCTCTTCACCTTGTGCGTCTCGTAGTCCTCCATCAGGGTCTGCATGAAGTTCTTGGGTCGCCCCCCCGAGTCGTCGCTGCCCTGGTCAGACAGGGGGGAGGCAGGGGGGCCCTCCGAGAGCGAGGGGGACACTGGGGGGGCTGGACGTATCTTCTCAATCTTACCTACAGATAAAACAACAGGATTGGGCCACAGTTTGGAAGGTGCAGTTCTATATCTGACCACCAGATGTAGCTAAAGACCATACAGGCCTGCCCGCACACACCAACCTGGGGCAGTCCTGGATGTCAGGGTCAGTCTGGCTGGCAGGCTGTTGGTCTTCAGCTTGTCACCAGGGGAAATGGTGACCCTCTGACTCTGTCTGTTTCCAGGGGCGTGGCCAGAGGCGTGACCAGGGGCGTGGCCAGGGGCAGGTCGGACCCCCAGCGTCTGACGCTGCTTCTTCAGCTCCTCCTCCCTCTCCTGTGCAGCGCGGATCTCCTCCTCAATCATGGACAGGGTCTTCTGCTTCCTTGAGCGCAGACGGAAGGGGCCGGCGCTCGGCTCTGCCTCCGGGGCGGGCGTCGCCGCCGTGCTCCGCAGCTCGGCTGCCTCCGAGTACTTACTGAAGTAGCTGAACTCCTGCTTCTCCCTGGGGGGGCTGGACGGGGGCGCAGGGTAGGGCTGGGCTGGCCTGGAGGGGGCGGGGGCCACGGCTGGGGCAGGTGTGGGCTCAGGGGCCGCAGCGAGGGCTCTGGCGTAGGAAGACTGGACTCTGATCCTGGGCCCCCCCTCCCTTCTTTCCGGCCCTGGGGAGGGTCTTTGGGCTGGGGGGGAAGTTGTGGGCGATTGATGGGGGTTGGGGGATAGGGTGACCGAAAGCTTGTCTGGGGGGGGCTGCTGGGTTGGGGCTGGGGGTAGAGGGGAAGTGGAGGGGAAGGAGGGGGAGGACAAGGTGAGAGGCAGAGGGGAGGACTGAGTCTGGGGGGAGGACAGGGGGGAGGACTGGGTTTGAGGGGAAGGCAGGGGGGAGGGCAGGGGGGAGGACTGGGTCTGGGGGGAGGACAGGGGGGAGGGCTGGGTCTGGGGGGAGGGCAGGGGGGGGGACTGGGTCTGGGGGGAAGGCAGGGGGGGGGACTGGGTTTGGGTGGAGGAGAGGAGGGAGGACTGAGTATCGAGGGAGTTTGAGGGCTGCCAATCTTCCTCCTGTGACCCTAGGGCGTGCTGGATGGCGTTGTGGACGAGGATGCCCGCCTGATACTCCAGCTCGTCCTCGCTGGGTCCGGCATACCCAGGGGGAGCGAGTGGGCCTGACTCCAGCCGTCCGTTTACCGGGGTGGTGGGCTGTGGAGTGGGCGGCAGGCTAAGGGCATCCTGGTCGGACACTGTGTCCAGACTCAAGTCATTAGACAGGGTCTCCAGCACCGCCGTGTCCTGGGAGCGCAGGGACAGCTCGTCCAATCCCGAGTCAAACTCCTCCAGGTGGTAGGAGGAGCCAAGGGGCTGGGCCCGCCCGTCCGAGTCCTCCTCCCTCAGGATCGTCATGACGGCACGCGCGCACGTGAAGTCTCCACCTCCCTCTTCAGCCCAGGTCATGTCACTCTTCCCAGGGGGAGGAGACTCTTCGGCGCTGTAGCTGATCATCTCTGGCTGCACCGTGGTGATGTCACCTGGCTCAGCCAATGGGCTGCGGGCACGGTTGCCCGTGGAGACGGAGAACGGTTTGGCGGAGTAGATCTGAGGAGCCACGTCTCTCCTGGTCCCGCCCCCTTGCTTGGCCTGCTCACTCTGCAGGAACTGCTTCCTGGCGGCCAGGAAGTCAATCTGCTCTACCACCACATCCTCTCTGGGGGTGGCCTCTGGGAGATCAAAGGTCACCATTGGGGGCTGGCTCTGGAACACAGTAAAATAGAACTCAGTAGCATGCCAAATACAGTAAAAGATATGTAATGGAGTAGAACATGATATTTTAACTGTAATACAGAATTTACGTAATTTTTTACCGAAAAGGCTACTTAATATATTAGGTCATGTGCTCCTGTCTCTATGGGAAAATGCTGTATAAGACTGTAGACCCTCCTCCTCCAAAGCTCAGACACCTACAGCCATGTGGGCGTATCCGGGGGCATATCCGGGGCCCTGCGAGCGCTGCTGCTTCCTCTGCTGGTACTTCCTGTGTGAGTCCAGCTGCTCCGGGTCCAGCTCCTCCTCCAGGGTTCTCTCCTGCGGAGGGTTCCACCACTTGGTGGCGATGCCCGGGTTCTTCTTCACGGCCTGGCCGCGGATCAGCTCCAGGCGCTCCTTCTCCAGCTCCAGCATCTCCTCCGACGGACGCACCTTCTTCACGCGCACCTCCTCCGCAGGGCTCTCAAACAGCCGCGATGGCTTCCTCTCCTCCTGGAACGCCCGTAGCTCGAAGCGCGGCGCCTCCTTCTTCGAGGAGGAGAAGGAGGAGGAGGAGGAGAAAGAGGAGGAGGAGGAGGAGGAGGAGAAGGAGGAGTCTGCCGAATGGCCATTGGCTTTGGAGGGATTCACTTCCTGGTCAATAAAGGTGGTCTGCCTCCCGCCCTCCACTCTGACCTCCTCGCCAGCAGGAGGCGCCATGCCAGACACGAGAACTGAGGGGGAAGAGCCGTCAATGTGGACCTCGCTGCGCTCTGGCGTGGATGTGCCATTGGTCGGCCCGTCGGTGGATCCATCGCAGCCATTAGCCTCCAGAACTTGGTCCAGGTACCGGATTTCCTGGGCCACCTCAGAGTCCAGAACCTTAGAATGGCTTCCCAGACCATTCTGCCCACCATGTTGGCTCTCTGGGTAGCCATGTGGGCTCTCGGAAAAGCCATGTGGGCTCTCGGAAAAGCCATGTTGACTCTCGTGGTGTGCGTCCAACTCCATAGTGCAGTGTGTGGCTGTGATGACACTGACGGCGTCGAGGAAACTGACGGTCTTCAGGGCTCTGTCTCTCCTCAGCTCACCGTCATCCTCCGAGGCTCGCGTGGGCTTCTGAAACACACACAACATATGTAGCACATGCAGTGGCATACTCCCGCCAGAAGAGGGAGCTACTTGGAGGGCTGGAGTGACACAGATGACTGGGCTGGGAAACTGATAGCAGGGTCTTTGTTTTGGAGTCTGACGGCGTGTCAAATGCTCTACTGCCCCTGGGTGTGCTGAGACTCCCGGAGAGGGGGAAGGAGCTGGGGGAGAGCGTAGACTCCTCTGACTAACTCTATAACGGAGGAATTCAGAGCACATGTCTCTGTCTGGACCTATCAGAGGGATAGAACTCTTGAAAGAAAAAGAGAGTGGGAATTGGTGGAAAGAAAAACAAGGAGATAGAGTGGAAGACAGAGACAGAAGAAGACTGAGAGAGAGACAAAAGGAACAGAAAGGAGGGACAGCAAGCGTGAGGTGGAGGTGGTTGATCAGATGATCTTGATGAAGCAGGGACACAGAGGCGGTCTTTCACCATTGGAGCTGGGAGGAGGTCAATACAGTCTAAGAAGAAGAAAGCTCCCTGTCTTTCTTCTTCTCGGTTTCTCCCTCTCTCTTTCTGGGCTGTTAAGTGAATGAACAGCAGTCAGGGTCACATGGGGCACCTACAGCAAATCATCACATCCTGGTACTTCTCAATGAGCCTTTTTTTCTCCTCTCCTCTCCTTTCCTCTCCTCTACTCTCTCCTCCTCTCCTCTCTTCCTTTACTGTCTATAAACACACCCACACCCATCCACCGCAAGCCCAAGTCAATTTACATGGAATTGATTAGGACATTACAGATCATGTGAAGTTTGACACACACACACACGCACGCACACACACACACACACACACACACACACACACACACACACACACACAAACACACCTAGGGCTGCGTTTGGAATGTGAAAGGGCGGTACAGCACATACTTCTGTGGTAAATACAGTCTCACAAAACTCTTTTAAGTGTGCATGTTGGATGTGCATGTGTGTGTGTGTGTGTGTGTACGCGTGTGCCTGTGTGTTTTCATCTCCCATTGAGCTGTTCTGACATTCCAGACATACCTGAGCTGTCCTGAAGGGCCAGAAGTCTAATACTGCCGATGAGTGACACTGCACACTCTGCTGTGTTCTAATCTACGTTGTGTGTGTCTGTGTTATATAGCTCCCTATCCTAATACAGAATGTTGTGTCATTCTCTATTGTCTGTCGCCATTGTAGACACGTCTGGAACAGCTCTGCAACACACAAGACAAACAACCAAAGACTCCCCTCTTAAACACACACACGCACGCACACACACACGCACGCACACACACACACACACACGCACACACACACACACACACACACTCCATTTTCTTTTAGAATGGTCTCTGGTGACTGCATGGTCATGTGATAAGAGTCCAGTAGAAGAACTTGCTAACTAACTAACTAACTAACTAACTAACTGACTAACTGACTAACTGACTAACTGACTAACTGACTAACTGACTAACTGACTAACTGACTAACTGACTAACTGACTAACTAACCCACTGACAGTCAGGCAGGGCAGCAGACAGACACATCCAGAAAATCAGACAGACAGAGACAGAGAGCCAGCCAGCCAGCTGTTTATATGTTCTACCTTCAGTGTCCCCTAGTGCAGCAAAGTCTGGGATAATCCTCCTTCCTCCCCAAAGCAGACAGCTCACTGGTCACCCTAACTAGTGTGGTAATTAGTTGGTACCTCTAATAAGTATGCTTAGTATCTCTAAGTATTAACTAAACTGGTGACTGAGCAGCCTGGCTGATCTCACCCTTCTCTTGTCTTTCTCTCGCGGTCTCTCCGCCCGTCTGAGAGACCAGCTCCCCTCTCCCTGCCGTCCTGTTTCCTCCCCTGCTCCTTCCCCTCCTCCCCCCTGTTCCTCTCCTCCACAAAGCCTCCCCTCTCCCGCCACATTCCTGCCTGCCTCTCCAGCTCTGATGTCATCATTTGGGGGAGTGTCCCCTCTCTTCAGGAGCCCCCGCACACAAAGACCCCCTCTGTACCTCCCCCCCCCTCACATACACACACACACACACACAAACCAAAACATCCAACGTGACCAGTGGTCTTTACTCCTCCCTTCCTGTGTAGGACTCCCCCCTTTCTCCAGCTCGTTTCCTTGTGGGTGTGGACACAAGGGGAGCAGCCTTGCCCACACCTTGAAAGGAGAAGAAGGAAGAGTCGAGAAAGAGTGGGATGGAAAAGGGTGAGGGGGTGAAAGGAGGTGCAGGAGGGAGGAAGGGAGGAGAAGGAAGGGCTGGGTCTATACCGTTAGTACGAGTTGATCTGTACGTGTCTGGCATGATAAACTTTGGAAATGACTAATCACATTCACAGACTTTACGTAGCTAGATTGCCAAGGAGATTGGTCATCAGTGAGTGCACAGTATGAGTGAGAGTATGAGCGTGTGTGTGTTTCTGTGTGTGTGTGTGTCTCTGTGTGTATGTGTGTGTGTGTGTCTGTGTGTACGTGCATGCGTGTTTGTGTGTGTGGTTGGTCATGGGACGAACAGTAACCGGAGCCCTGTGGTCCTTTCCTTGCTCATCAAAGGTCTGGGTCAGTTCACTTTCTCTGAACTCCCCTGGCACTAAAACATCTAGGCTCCTCACTTCCCTCCTCTCATGTGAGTATGGGATGGAGGGCATGTCTTATGTGCAATGGAAAGTGTATGTGTGTTTGTGTGTGATGGAGAGTGTGTGAAAGAGTGATAGATCAATAGATGTTTATAGGTCACAGATGTAGTTCATGCAGTTTATAGATCCAGCCTGACAGAGCTGAGCTCATGACCAGCCCTCTAATACCAATAGTATAACCCACACCCATCCACCTCTCTAGATAGCTAATATCCATTCACCTCTTTACAACTAGATAGTTAACATCCATACACCTCTCTACAGCTAGCTAGCTAGCACCCATACACCTCTCTACAGCTAGCTAGCTAGCACCCATACACCTCTCTACAGCTAGCTAGTTGGGACCCATAAACCTCTCTACAGATAGGACCCATACACCTCTCTATAGCTCGACAGCACCCCTAAAGCTCTCTTTAGCCAGATAGCTAACATCCATACACCTCTGTAGCTACCTAACTCCATACACTGATCTAACTATGCTTGGCCCATCAGAGGAGGTACAGTAATCAAGTAATTGGTGCTCTCTTTGGCCAGGTCTGTTCTGTGATAGGGCAGTATTGTTGTCACAGTGGCAGAGCATCATTGTGACAAGTGTTAATGCCCCAGTGGCTGATGGGACAGTTTGTCCGGTCCCCCTAGGTAGCACCCGACAAAGCCTCAAAATAACCTGTAATCTGTCCTCTTGTCTCCTCCTCCCTCCTCTCTCTCTATCTTTCTGTCTCTAACTCTCTCTCTCTCTCTCTCTCTGTCTATTCCTTTTAATTTTGCCTCTCACAATACCAGGAAATAATGATATTCAATTTGATAAGAGAGTGTGTGAATGTGTCCCCGTGTGTGAGGTGACCAGTGTGTTAGAGGCGTGTTTGTGTGTGAGAGGACCAATGTGCTACGGACAGGTGACCACAAGGGGCTAATCCCTCATGGGTCATTAAGAGTTAAGAGTGCCAGGCCAAGTCCTCTCTGACTGAGAGAGGAGTGGTGGTACAGAAATAGGAAGGAAGATGTAGAGAAAAGTAGAGAGGGCGCGACAGGGACAGGCATAATGAGGGAGAGAGAGAGATTGAAACAGAGAGGTGAAGACAGAGGTGGAGCCCTGTTGGTAATGAAGTTAGGATGTCACATCTAGACAGTAAGTGAATAAGATCAGGACATTTTCTCTACTTAACAGAGAGTTAACGCTATTAGAACCTGCTTAGAAACAACATCCTGCTATTCCCATGGACACACAGACAAACAGGCAGACGGACAGAAATAAAGTTTGTGTGACAGACTCCACAATCTCACTATACCTAACCCAAGTGGATGGTGGGAATCTAGCCAATTGGACAATCTGAGAGGAACAGAGGTCTGTTGTCATGGGTGCTCGGGAACCTCCTGTCATTTACACTGTTGTGATTGGCTGGTTTTCACATAGCAACTTCCTGCTCTGGAGTGTCTCAAGTCAACACCCCCCACCTCAACCCCCTGACTTCCAACTCCTTCTCTTTGCTCCACCCACTCCTCCTCCCCCAACAATCATGACCCTCACCATTACAGCAAGCTTAGAGAGGAAACAGCTGATTGGCTGATCTGCTCAGCACAATGCCAATGGTCAAGGCAAACAGGAAGCACTTCTTCCTGTGTCCAGGAAAGGGAGGGGCCAGGGCTCTACAGTGAGCAAACAAGAGTTCTGCTCTCCACCTGTTCTCGAGCACGTCTCCGGTGCACCTCTTCTAGAACAGAGAAGCCCGTCTGTTCTAGAACACAGAGATGTACATCACCGGTTTTCTACAGAGAACATGCTTGGTGTTAACCCGACCGCCTCTCTCCCGTGGTCAAGTCCTAGTCTTCTGCTGTTTTTGCTGGATGAGCCATTTCAGGAATGTGTTAGTGCTTGGCTTCCTAGAGATGTTGCTCAACACAGCTGGTCTGGGTGGTCAACACAACACACAACAACTACACACAAACACCAACTTACGCCCATAAGGTTATGTAAACACAGAAAACTGGCAGGGCAACTGCAACTGACCTCTCATTAGAATATGGACATTTCCAGGTGCATGCAGCTTATTCTTTATTCTTTATATTTGTTTATTTATATTTGGTCTCCATATGCAACTGGTGTTATCTCTTTATATCTTTTATTATATCCTGTACTAACTTTGTAAATTTCTATGTATACTTCTGTCCACTTTGCTGCTGCAAAGCCTGAATTTCCCTATTGTGGGACGAATAAAGGAATATCTTATCTTCTGAGTGTCTGGTATTTCTTGTCTCTCCTCTCTGAGCAATGCTAAAATAAAACAATGCCTACTTTGTATCAATGACCACTGATACAGAGAGTCAGTCCTAAACACAGCCTCTGAACATGAGTGGAAGGAGCTCACCTAGCACACCACCAGACAACAGCACACTTTGACCCCGAGCCTCACCTAGCACCCCTTCAGATGACAGCACACTGTGACCTCGAGCCTCACCTAGCACCCCTTCAGACGACAGCACACTGTGACCTCGAGCCTCACCTAGCACACCACCAGACAACAGCACACTGTGACCTCGAGCCTCACCTAGCACACCACCAGACAACAGCACACTTTGACCCCGAGCCTCACCTAGCATCCCTTCAGACGACAGCACACCGTGACCCCGAGCCTCACCTAGCACCCCTTCAGACGACAGCACACCGTGACCCCGAGCCTCACCTAGCACCCCTTCAGACGACAGCACACCGTGACCCCGAGCCTCACCTAGCACCCCTTCAGACGACAGCACACTTTGACCCCGAGCCTCACCTAGCACCCCTTCAGACGACAGCACACTCTGACCTCGAGCCTCACCTAGCACCCCTTCAGACGACAGCACACCGTGACCTCGAGCCTCACCTAGCACCCCTTCAGACGACAGCACACCGTGACCCCGAGCTGAGACAAGCCGTCACGAGGCTGTCACGAAACACATCTAGCGTCGTCTGCGAACCAAGCAACTAAGACATCTCCCTCCTTCCAGCACCTCCCTCCATCAAACCCTCCAAGCATCCCTCTCTGCCTTAGAGAAGAGAGGCACGGCCACCTACCACTAGAGCAGTGACGAGCATCCACGCAGAGATCATGTTGCAGATCTTCTTCTCAGAGGGCTGTGTTGGGGAGGAATGAGCCCCAGGCTGGGACACATGGTAACGAGGCCTGTCCCTCCTGTCTCAGCAGACCCCCCTCAGCAACACGACAAAAGACAGAGAAAAGGCCCTCGAGACGGAATTCTAATGACTTTACCCAAACACACGCGCGCGCGCACACAAAGGAACGCACGCACACATTTTCTCTTTTGTGACCGTTTTAAAGAATTAAACAGCACAGACAGCTGTGATGCTCAGAATTCAGATCACTCTGGAGTTAGGCTATGTCTGTGTGAGGTATGTCTACACACACACACACACACACACACACCCAAACAGATGCATCTCTGTTTCCATGGGACACTAATAGACTGACTTTGATATGCATATGAGGAGGAGGCAGAGATGAAAGTAGGGATGGATCTATCCCACCTGGTTGCACATAGATGGTTTACACCTCATGTGTGTGTTTAGGTGTGTGTGTTCCAGCATGTGTGTGTGTTCCATTTGGAGAGTGCTGCTGTAAACTCTGTGTGTGTCTCCTATGTCCAGTGTGTGTGCGTGCTTCCTGTGCTCAGTGTGTGTCCTGTACCCAGTGTGTGTGTGTATGACATGCCCAGTGTGTGTCTCCTGTGCCCAGTGTGTGTGTGTATGACATGCCCAGTGTGTGTCTCCTGTGCCCAGTGTGTGTGTGTATGACATGCCCAGTGTGTGTCTCCTGTGCCCAGTGTGTGTGTGTATGACATGCCCAGTCTGTGTCCTGTACCCAGTGTGTGTGTGTATCACATGCCCAGTGTGTGTCTCCTGTGCCCAGTGTGTGTCTCCTGTGCCCAGTGTGTCCTGTATTCTCCTCTCTTCTCAGCAGGTGTCCATTGTGTCCTCTGAGCAGCTGATTCTAAGAAAGTCCAGGTTACGTCAGAGACCGTTTGGGACAACCCTAATCCTGAAGAACCAACCAGCTGTCCTCGAACCTCAACTGGTCTCAACTGGACCCAACTGGTTCTGATTCTACTGTATCAGCCTCTAATTATTCTGATTATACTTGTTTTTCTACTGTGTTCCTTTTATCCTGAGTCAGACTCTACTGATTCTACTGGATCAGTCTCTACTCATTAGAATTGTACTGGTTGTTTTGTGTTCTGAACTACTCTTTCTGCCTCAACTGGGTCAATCTCTACACATTCTGTCTCCACTCAGAACACAAACCAGAACAGGTTCTTATCACACCCCTCCAGAATCCATGAACCAGACACACTCAACACTGCTGTACTGTTCTTTGGAGAGATTACATCAAATTGGAAAAGACCGGATGAACCCTTAACCTGTAACAGAGCAACGTATATATACCTGCATCCTAGCTTCCCTCCAGCACTGACCATCACCCTTATGGATCATAATAATTGGTCTTACCTGCATGATGCCTGTGAGGCAGGGAGGCAGCTCCAGTTTGTTCAGCAGCGCCAGACTCACTCCTGGTCCCCTTTACTTCCCTCACTCTCACCTCGGAGGCTGGCTACCCCAACTAACCCGGACCTAAACTCAACCATCACAACCACATGGTCAGCTGTCATGTTGACCGCACGCAGTTACCTGGGCTAGCTAACCTATCATCTCTGCCCTACTAGGGTTGGCACAGAAGGTTGAGTGATCAAGTCAAAAACAGTGCAATAACAGTTAGCCCTGGTGATAACTGCTACATCAGCCCTAGGCTAACTGTATCAGAGAAGACAAAAGTTAGCATTAGCCTACCAACACTGAACCAGAATGAGCTAGCGTCTCCAGCTCACATCCAGCTTCCTGCTGGGAGGGTCTAGCAGCTTGCTAATCACTTGCCTATTTACAGCTCTGATTAGAAGGCTTTATTTAGCCTAGTCATAGTCTCTGCACACCCTCTAGCTCCCATTAGAATCAACGGGGTGTCTGCTTTCGGTCCACAGGCTAGGAGAGGAATTTTATCATTGATCTGCTCATGCTGCAGAGCTTTATACCGTGTTATCTCACCATCTATCTGGGTCTCTAGAACAATCAATACACCTCGAGCTCCCAACACACCCTCATTACGCATCATGCACCCTGCACAACTACACTGGAACACCCATCACACGAGCACCCTGCACAACTAGAACACTAGAACACCCATCACACTAGCACCCTACACAACTAGAACACTAGAACACCCATCACACTTGCACCCTACACAACTAGAACACTAGAACACCCATCACACTAGCAACCTGTACACCTCGAACACCCGCACACTGGCTGTATAGTATGAAAACATGTCCTGTAGAACACACACAACACATCTGCATTCTGGTCCTCCTCCTCAGTCTGGAATGTGATAAGCAGAGTTCTGGAACCCTCCTCCACAGAAGTGCTGGGGGAGGCAGAGTAGGTAGCAGCAATCACCACACACACACACATGCATATGAGGTCACACAAATACACTCTCACATACACACACACACACACACACACACACTGTACCGATAGCTGGTGTGCATGAACCTGAAGTCCTAAACCTTTGAAGACCTCCTGATCAGGGTCTAGATGATGATGTATGGGGGACAGCAATAGACTGAGCGCTATACAGGAGGAAGACATCACACCATCCCAGGGCTTCTGAAGGAACTGCTCAAGCAAGCAAACTTAAGAAATCCAATTACCAGCTGCCTCCCCAGTGAGAAAAGAACAACAACTAGTCATGTTTAGTCTTCCCGTCACTCTACTCCCCAATCCCCCCATATCCTGTCCTCTCCTGTCCTCTCCTGTCCTCTCCTCTCATCTTCTCAGAGTGAGAATAGCAATTCCTAGTCACGATGTGCTTGAGGGACAGTCTCCTTACTCTCAGAGTAAAAATAGACACAGCCACTTAGAATTCCTGTGATTTTCGACGTGTCGAGTCACGGCCAGGCGGAGTAGGAGTGGGGGAAGAGGCTGAGCTGAGGGAAACAGGGGAGAGGCAGAGTGAAGGGTCAGCAAGGCCAAGAGGGCAAGATGGTCAGTCAGCAAACCGGTCAAGACTGCAGGACTGCCTTACAGTGAGAGGACAAGCGCCATGCAATCATGCAGCCACGTCCTGGAACACTGAACAGACCAAGCCCATTGGCCAGCTGCCCTTCAGGCATGACATCCATTGGAGGAGCTTCTATATGTATACAGTTTTACAGTAGAACAATGCTTGGAGCCTTGAGGAGAGGAACCGAGCTAGAACAAAAACCCCCGTCTGTTAAGTTGTGTCTGGATTTCCGCCATCCTTCCTTCTCTCTCCCCTCCACCCTTCCCTCATCCTATCCTTCCCTCCTCCATCCTCCCATCTTTCTCCTCCACCCACCCTCCCTCTTTCCTCTCTACTCTCAGTTATTACACAAACAGGGGTTCCAGGATGAGGGTGAGGTTCAGAGGAAGATAACTTGCTTCCTGTTTGATGTCCTCCACATCCTCTCTATGCCTTGGAGGGAGGGAGGGAGGGAGGGAGGGAGAGAGGGACTCGAAGGTGAGAGTGAGAGAGGAAAGGATGGGTGGAGGGGGACGGCAAGGGGTGAGGAGGTCACTCGATTGACAGCCTATACAAACGTAGGTCTAAGAAACACCCTTGACACCCACCCAGACATCTCCAACCCCACACCTGCCAAAAACAACATAGAGCTCAGGTACACACACACTAACACACACACACCCACACATGCTGTACGGGTTAATATAATGATTGGTGTCCATATAAGTCAGGGTTCATTCTCTTTACCTCTAACTGTACTGTAGTGTCACTCGGTCCAATGCTGTTTAAAAATGTACTTTATGTTAGATTCGCATCACGAAGGATGTAGAAAATCTGCAGGACCCGGTAACCTACGTAGTTATCCCGGTTGAGGTCGTTGGAACATCAGTGGCACGAGCCTCCGGTGCTGCTGCACCACTGAGAACCTCCGCAGTCGGTCTGCTCGCGCTCTACTGACCTCTTTTGGACAACTCTCACAGGACGCAGTATCGCGTGTCTGTTTAAGTGGGTTAAAAACTACATGTTAATCTAATCGTTAAACGTTAACGAATAGATTCTATGTTAGTCTACATGACTGTTCAGAAGCAGATGTCCACAGGTAAAACTGTTACCACTACTTTATCTATATATGGGTATTGTGTCATAGATATTTTTCTTATGATAACATTTACAATTGGTAAAGCATAAAATCGACGCTTTAACTGTGCTCAAACTCCAAGTTCAGATTTACCTGTCCTATGAGCGGCGCATCAAGCTGCGGTGCAGTCAGCGTCCCACGGTCGCACTGCGCTCTCAGATGTGCAAGACAACGGTATATAACCGATTACACCAATGACCCTCGCTCGCACACTCCTGAAACAGGGACTACGCTAATAACGCAGTCGGTGTATCGGCGGACTGGAAGCAAAAGGAGACCAGACGCTCGAGCATGCAGCAGCACTTCTGGCTGGGATGACATTGAGCGTTTACGCACGACGAGCTTCCTCCGTTTCCCTCCCCCTCCCTTTCCGTGCAGACCGTCCTTCCCTCTCCCAGTGTGTCTTTCTGAAAGCACGCGCGCTGAATAATGCAGGGTTCGCGTGGTCCTGGAGGTTTCTGTCCCGTTCCAGGGCAATCAGAGAACGACCACAGTGCTCGGGTTACCGCTCTCTATTCAGCTGCGCAACAATCTGGCCCCCGTCCTGGCATTGTGTCCCTCCCCCCTCCCCGGCCCCCCCTCCCGTACCGCAGGAACCCGGCGGCCAGGCCCGGTACTCAATAGTGGATGTTTAAAGCTGCGGATGGAGGCATTTTCAGGGACAATAACAAACACTGCTCAGGCTCCAGAACAATTAAGTTGCTCAACAAGAACCAAACGGCCATTAGAGGAAATATTCCCAGTGAATGGAATCCCAAATATGCAGAACGGATATTGAAACTGCACAAATCCTTGCATGAACTGGCGACATCCTGTACTTGTTGCACACCTGGCAGACACTTAACCTCCATGTTCTGTACTGTCATGATAAGGTGTGATAGTATCTTGGCCGTAACGCCTGACGTCATGGTAACAGACTCACCATGGCTGTGTGGGGTTGTTTATAGGAAGTGGCTGCCATTGGTCTGTTTCCTGTCGTCAAGGCGTCCCCGTGGGTCTGTCCTCTACCTACGATAGAACACAGTTGTCGTCATTGTTGCCATCTTCATCATCTTCAGATCGGAGATGGGAACGAGATACACGAGGAGAGGAGAGAGGAGTTAGCGGGCTGTTTCTCTGCAGCTGTGGACCACTGCGGGAGGGAAAAGATGGGTGAGGGCAGGGCAGAGGAGAGGCTAATGGAGGACAGGACAGAAAAAGAGGAGATAAGGAGAGGAGAGCAGACGAAAAAGTAGACGAGGAGAGAAAGATGAGAAAAGAAGGTAAGAGGAGAGGAGAGGGAGGAGAGCAGGGAGGGAGGGAGGAAAGAGGGGAGAGGGAGGAGGTGGAGGAAGGGAAAGGAGAGTAGAAAGGAAGTAGGTAAAGGGAGAGGGGGAAGAGGAGAGGAGAAATGGAGGAGAACGTTTATGTGCTGACCAGACCTCTCAGTGATTAGATCAATCAATTACACCCAACCCCCAGCCCTCTAGGGTAGATGTTCTGTTTGTGTGTGTGTGTGTGTGTGGACAGTGAGACGACAGGTGGTACTGGAACACTAAGAAAACCATTCAGACCTGCCCCTGCCCCTTGACCCCTTTACACAATGACCCTGCCCCTTGACCCCTTTACACACTGACCCCTGACCCCTCTATATACTCAATGTCTTTCAATTGGCTTTTTGGGTACATTTTGGAAGCAACAGTCCCCCTTCCAAGTGCCTGGGTTAGTCATTATCTCTGCTTTGTCTGTGGCATGACCCTCCAGACTGATAAAGCCCATTTACACTGTAATTCTACTGAGTGATTACACCAAGTGATTGTAATGATGGATTCTACTGTGTCTACAGTTTTTTCTCTGCTCTCTCCGGTTGCTGGTATTCTTCAGGGGGGTCTGGCTGGGCTTGGGGCTGAGGGATTCTGGACCTGGTATTTTTGGTTCTGGACCTTCATGTTCCTCGGTTAATCTTTCAAATGTTTTCTAGATGTCACTGAGTGGTTTGGGGTCATTCTTGGTAGGTCTAGGTAAGTCTGTGTGTTTGTGAGGTGGTTCTGCATGTTTCGATGTGGATATATGTAGTTCTTAATGGTTCTGGGTTGTTCCGTTTGTCTGTGCATAATTTGGGGTGGTCGCTTGTGTTTTCTGTGTGGTTCAGAGTGTTCTTGGGGTGGTTCTGGATGATTCAGAGTTGGTTTGGATGGTTCTGGATGGTTCTGGGTTAGGGCATGGATGGAAGCAGCCATAGTAGTAGAGGCAGGAGTACGGAAAGAAACAAGTTGGACTAATGAGGATGTGTGTATTAGTCTATGTGAGTGAGTGTGGGAATGTGTATGTATGAAGGATGCATGCATGTGTGTGTGTGAGTGTGTGTGTGTGGTTAGTGCCAGTGCAGGAATGCAGTGTGCCCAGGCAGAGGAGAGTGCGTTAGAGAGAAAGAACTGAAGCAGAGACACAGGAGGGTCAGCACAGTGAGACTGTCCTTTATTGACCAGGAGGAGCGTACAGAAGGCCTGGCACTGGTGACCGGAGAAAGAGGGGGAGGAGTGAGGGCGTGAGGGAGAAGTACAGCGAGGGGATGAATCATATAAAAGGAAAAAAAAGAGGATGGCAACAATAAAAAAAGTACACCTCAAGTTACAAAAAATGACAGCAGATCAGAGCGGGCGAGGAGGACAGCTGTCACATGACCCCCTGCGGTGTCATCCGGGGGGGGGCTGAGATCCCACACAGCTGGTCTCTACTGGTGTCTACTGTAGGTATGGCAGTGTGTCAGTCTGTCGCTAGCTAGTCCTTCTGGAGGTCCTACAGCAGCGGGCCAGCTCAGAGACAGAGTGAGAGGACAGAGACATCTCCAGGAGACCTATACAGAGTCCATGTCTGCCATGCAGTGAGTTCTTCATCATCATCGTCATCATCATCATTGACTCTTTCTGAGTTACTGATGGTACAGTTAAGAGTGCACTTTGTAGATGATGTGTATATTCATATGTGTGTGTGTGTGTGTATTGCAGAGCGTTGTGTACCTGCTGGAGTGACCGCTGTGGTACCTATAGTGCCTGGTGCTATGCTAGACCACTGATGCATTGTTCTACTGCGTATGACCTTCTCTAAATGCCTTACGGGGTCAAACATACTAAGGATGAGATGGCTACCGCAGTAGCTATGGAAACTTGATGGCTTGATGTCTGGAGGATGTCCTCTCTGAGCTGCAGAGAGACGGGGGTGGGGGAGACGGGGGAGACGGGGGTGGGGGGGGAGGAGGTGAGGGGAGAGGAGGATTGGATAGGAGGAGAGGGGATGGGAGGAGAGGAAAGGCGAGGATAAAGGGAGAGGGGAAGGAGGATGGTGGGAGGAAAGGAGAGGAGATGAGAGGAGAGGAGGAGGGGGAGAGAGAGGGGTTAGTAGGGAGGCTGACCACACAGCAAAGCAGTGGATGTTAGTGAATGGAAAGGTAACAGCGGTTGTGGGCCAATACTACATGAACTGATACATAGTCTATATATTATTGATCTAATAAATACTTACTGTCTTAATACATGTGCTTAGCACTGTTATATAGCATACTACTATACATCCTGGTTCCACACAGGGCCTCTGACCAATTGGAGCTGCCAGAGGACCTCATCTGACTAATCAAAAAGCCAGCTGAATTGACTGTCCCCACAGTTGGCCAATCACAAAGTCAGCAGGGCTGATTGACGAGTTAAGAATGTGTGTTCTGTAGAAACTCTACATTGTAATAATGGGAGATTGTCCAGGCTAGCAGCAGACTGTCTCCTGTCTCCAACGCAATTAATGTGCCTAAAAACATATAATAACCAGGCCCATGACTCCTAGCACCATGGTAACCTCCATGTAAACTAGAGCCTAGTTAAATTGAGACCTTCACCACTCAGCAGCAATTTGTTTGTGTGTGTGCATGTGTGTGTTGAGCTGGTCAAGTGGAGATTCCATTGGCAGTTGTGTTTCTCATCAACCCAGCACAGGAAGTTCTAATATAATGGCAGGAAATGGATCTCCTGGACAACCCTCATCTTTATACTGGCCTAGACACAGCCCACACACCTCTAAGAGTGAGAGAGAGGGAGAACGAGAGAGAACTAGATTGAGAGAGAGGAGAAGAGAAGAACGAGAGAAAGGTAGAGAGATAAAGCAAAGGATTTCAGGGTCTCTGTGTTTTACAGACGTTAATTCAAAGCAAAATAAAACGACAACAACAACACAAATCCAGTTAGGATACACCAGTTTGGTTGAAATAAATCTCTAATGCTATAGGAAGATCAACGAAGCACAAAACCAAGACAAGGGCTCCATGGCAACACCCCTGAGGTGGGAGGAGTCACCGAGAACATGGGAGAGGTTTAGATACAGAGCTGGTCAGTGGTTAACTGGTCTGGGTGGATTTTGGGGTCAGAGCAGAGGTCAGAACTGCCTTTCTGTTTGTCTGTCTATCTGTCTGAATGGACAAGGGGTTCAGTAAGGCCACTATCCTGTAAGAAGCACTTTGAATCAATTACAACCTGAACCTGACTACTATCTGCTGTCTCTGGGTGAATCTTCAACAATTAATCCCAAGTAACTAGTTAGTGACCAGCTGGTGCTGTTCTGACCCCTCTTTGTCTGGCTAATCTGACCAGTAACTAGGTAACCAGGGGTCCTCTGAAAGGACTGGATCTGAGAGGAGAAAGAGGGGTGATGTCATGGGGTCAAAGGTGAGCCAAAGAGGTTACATCATCAGTTCAAAGGTCAGGAGAGAGAGAGTGTGTGTAGCCAAGGTCCAGAGGCGGGTATTCTGTTAGTAACCAGGGAGGGAGGGGCTTAGTGAGCGCGCTCCAGAAACAGAAAGAGTTGTGGGTAGGAGAGAGAAGGTCAGCTGACCAGGTCACATGACCGCGCAGCACTGGCAGCGTTTTTTCTTGTCTATACCTGGAGGGGGCGGGGCATCCAGGGGCGAGGAGGGGTCGCAACCCTCAGAAGACAGTTCCGTGGTGGTGTCGGAGAGCGGCCGGCCGGACACCAGGTCGGCGGCGTTGCCGTCGACGGCGGAGACGTCCGTCACGGTCTTCTCCCTCAGCGACTTCTCGTCGTCCTCGTCGATCAGGACGATCTCCGCCTTGATGGTGCCGTCGAAGCCCAGCAGACGTCTCCCCTCGTCCTCCTGCACGCTCTGGTAGCCCAGGAACACCATGGTAACAGGCTGCTCCACACTGGCAGTCGGAACACCCAGCACCTCCCCCTCCAGAGGCTCGCTCCTGATTGGCTGGGACACCACCGCAGGGGGCGGGGCTCCCAGCCTCGCCTCCCGTTGGACAGTCTGTTCCCTGGCGGCGTGGTCAGTGGGGATGGGGGGCGGGGCGATGGAGGGGGCGGTGGTGTCGGGGTTGGCTGGGGTGACGGTGACCTGGCCCTCTCCCCGAGCAGTGGGCTGGCCCACGCGCTGCATCAGCTGGTCCACCTGGGCGGAGCTCCAGGCCTGCACGCCGTTCTCCAGTGTGGTTCCTCCCCCGGAGCGGACCTCGTAGACCACCTTACGGCCGTCGTCGAACACCTTGACGCCGCGGGACGGCACCTGGTCTGGGCTCACGGCCTCCGCAGAGAGGATCCGTGTGTCGCCCGTCCGACGGTCCTTCTCCACGTTGATCTCCATGGCGAACATCGCTACTCACACACACACACACACACACACACACACACACACACACACACACACACACACAGACATAAACACACGTCAATGCACACAGGGAAACAGCAATGAGTCAAGGGTGTACAACAGTCAACAGAGTAAAACTCAAACACTTCAACAGCTGGAATCAACAGATTCACACATTGCACAGAACCCGGTTCCAGTTTTACAGAACACACTCTGTAGATCCTCTAACACACAGAACAGCTAAACTATCATTCTGAGAAGGTGATACGTATGCGTGTGTATGATATACATGCTTGTGTGTATTGGTAATGTGTGTGAAGTGCGTACGCGCGTATGTGTGTAGTTGTTTGGCTACTGTGTACCACATCACCATGCGGCCCCTTAGTCTAGGTAATCTCATTAGCTATACTGGCTTTGGTCCAAAACTAGCAAACCCCCGCCCCTCCCTCACCTCCTCCCCTCACCACCCAGGACCTACCAGGCTTCTTTGGAGGCTGGCTGTCCCCAGCGGAGTGTGTGTCTGGCAGGCTGGGGCTGAAAGAAGTCCTGGGGCTCTGGTTCTCAGCGCGTACCGCATCTGACAGGGACCAGGGATAGAGGGGACGTCTCACAGCAGTCCAACACACAGCAGGCCCCTCCCTCCCTCGCTCCCTCGCTGCAGCCACACACGCCACACACGTCGACACACACACACACACACACACCCACACACACACACCCACACATACACCCCTCCTTCTGGAGCATTGCTTATGCAGCAGAAGCGGTGTGTGCGCATGTGTGTGTGTTAGCGTGTGTGTGTGTGTATGAGAGAGTGTGTGTGTGAAAGTGTGTACGTATGAGCATGTGTGTGTGTTAGCATGTGTGTGCGCGTGAAAGTGTGTGCGTATGAGCATGTGTGTGTGTTAGCGCGTGTGTGTGTGTGTGAAAGTGTGTGCGTGTGAGCATGTGTGTGTGTTAGCGTGTGTGTGTGTGTGGTTGTGTGTGAAAGTGTGTG